>NW_026061830.1:1200000-1500000 GCF_023897955.1 Schistocerca gregaria
GATGGTCGCGTTTTGTCAGTCTAGTTTACAAATCCGACGCAAGATTGGCAGTTAATATTATTCCTCCCATACTCTCAATTACGATGGAACACACATACTGCGATGGTTTTCAGAACATCGTCTTCCAGCAGATTTATCTCCGAGCATGCCTTGGTCACCACATGATCGTTGTCCTACGAGTAAAGTTTCGGGAATCCGACGCAAATTTGACAGTTAATTGCGACATTCCCACCATCCTAACGACGTTGCATCACAGAAATTGCGTCGCGATTCACTGCATTGGTCACTAGCCAACTTGCCTCCGAGGGTCTAACGCTGCCTCATACCAGTTGGATGTACAATTTTTCTGTCAAGTTTCTTGTCTCCGACTCAAAACTCTCAGCTAATTCTCACCGTCAGATCCTGGAACACACAAATAGCGTCGAGATTTAATACATCGATGTCTAGCGTAACTATCTATAAGGGTCTATTGGTGCCTCGGTCACCGGATGTTCGCACTTTGTCAGTCTTGTTTTCAAATCCGACGCAAATTTGACAGTTAATTGCGACATTCCCACCATCCTAACGACGTTGCAACACTGAAATTGCGTCGCGATTCAATACATTGGTCACTAGCCGACTTATCTCCGAGGGTCTAACGCTGCCTCCTACCAGATGTTGTACAAAATGGCTGACAAGTTTCTTGTCTCCGACTCATAACTCTCAGCTAATTCTCACCGTCAGATCCTGGTATGGACGACGGAACACACAAATAGCGTCGCGATTCAGTACACTCATGTCTAGCGTAACTATCTTTAAGGGTCTATTGGTGCCTCGGTCACCGGATGTTCGCCCTTTGTCAGTCTTGTTTTCAAATCCGACGCAAATTTGACAGTTAATTGCGACATTCCCACCATCCTAACGACGTTGCAACACAGAAATTGCGTCGCGATTCAATACATTGGTCACTAGCCGACTTATCTCCGAGGGTCTATCGCTGCATCATACCAGATGGACGTATTCTTTGGCAGTCAAGTTTGTTTTTTCCCTCACATAACTCACAGTTAATTCTTACCGTCAGATCTTGGTATTGACGATGGAACACAAAAATGGCGTCGCGATTCAATAGATCGATGTCCAGCGTAACTATCTACAAGGGTCTGTTGGTGCCTCGGTCACCGGATGGTCGCGTTTTGTCAGTCTAGTTTACAAATCCGACGCAAGATTGGCAGTTAATTTTATTCCTCCCATACTCTCAATTACGATGGAACACACATACTGAGACGGTCTTCAGAACATCGTCTTCCAGCAGATTTATCTCCAAGCATCTATTACTGCCTGGGTCACCACATGAACGTTGTCCTACGAGTAAAGTTTCGGGAATCCGACGCAATTTTGACAGTTAATTGCGACATTCCCACCATCCTAATGACGATGCAACACAGAAATTGCGTCGCGATTCAATACATTGGTCACTAGCCGACTTATCTCCGAGGCTCTAACGCTGCTTCATACCAGATGGATGTACAATTTGGCTGTCAAGTTTATTGTCTCCGACTCAAAACTCTCAGCTAATTCTCACCGTCAGATCCTGGTATGGACGACGGAACACACAAATAGCGTCGCGATTCAGTACACTCATGTCTAGCGTAACTATCTATAAGGGTCTATTGGTGCCTCGGTCACCGGATGTTCGCTCTTTGTCAGTCTTGTTTTCAAATCCGACGCAAATTTGATAGTTAATTGCGACATTCCCACCATCCTAACGACGTTGCAACACAGAAATTGCGTCGCGATTCAATACATTGGTCACTAGCCGACTTATCTCCGAGGGTCTATCGCTGCCTCATACCAGATGGACGTACTCTTTGGCAGTCAAGTTTGTTTTCCCCTCTCATAACTCACAGTTAATTCTTACCGTCAGATCCTGGTATTGACGATGGAACACACAAATAGCGTCGCGATTCAATAGATCGATGTCCAGCGTAACTATCTACAAGGGTCTACTGGTGCCTCGGTCACCGGATGGTAGCGTTTTGTCATCTAGTTTTCAAATCCGACGCAAAACTGACAGTTAATTTATGTTCTCTCATCCTCTCAATGACGATGGAACACACATACTGCGATGGTTTTCAGAACATCGTCTTCCAGCAGATTTATCTCCGAGCATGCCTGGTTCACCACATGATCGTTCTCCTGCGAGTAAAGTTTCGGGAATCCGACGCAAATTTGACAGTTAATTGAGACATTCCCACCATCCTAATGACGATTGCGTCGCGATTCAATACATTGGTCACTAGCCGACTTATCTCCGAGGGTCTAACGCTGCCTCCTACCAGATGTTGTACAAAATGGCTGACAAGTTTCTTGTCTCCGACTCATAACTCGCAGCTAATTCTCACCGTCAGATCCTGGTATGGACGATGGAACACACAAATAGCGTCGCGATTTAATACATCGATGTCTAGCGTAACTATCTACAAGGGTCTATTAGTGATTCGGTCACCGGATGTTCGCTCTTTGTCAGTCTTGTTTTCAAATCCGACGCAAATTTGGCAGTTAATTGCGACATTCCCACCATCCTAACGACGTTGCAACACAGAAATTGCGTCGCGATTCAATACATTGGTCACTAGCCGACTTATCTCCGAGGGTCTATCGCTGCCTCATACCAGATGGACGTACTCTTTGGCAGTCAAGTTTGTTTTCCCCTCTCATAACTCACAGTTAATTCTTACCGTCAGATCCTGGTATTGACGATGGAACACACAAATAGCGTCGCGATTCAATAGATCGATGTCCAGCGTAACTATCTACAAAGGTCTACTGGTGCCTCGGTCACCGGATGGTAGCGTTTTGTCATCTAGTTTTCAAATCCGACGCAAAACTGACAGTTAATTTATGTTCTCTCATCCTCTCAATGACGATGGAACACACATACTGCGATGGTTTTCAGAACATCGTCTTCCAGCAGATTTATCTCCGAGCATGCCTGGTTCACCACATGATCGTTCTCCTGCGAGTAAAGTTTCGGGAATCCGACGCAAATTTGACAGTTAATTGAGACATTCCCACCATCCTAATGACGATGCAACACAGAAATTGCGTCGCGGTTCAATACATTGGTCACTAGATGACTTATCTCCGAGGGTCTATCGCTGCCTCATACCAGATGGACGTACTCTTTTGCAGTCAAGTTTGTTTTCTCCCTCTCATAACTCACAGTTAATTCTTATTGTCAGATCCTGGTATTGACGATGGAACACACAAATGGCGTCGCGATTCAATAGATCGATGTATAGCGTAACTATCTACATGGGTCTATTGGTGCCTCGGTCACCGGATGGTCGCGTTTTGTCAGTCTAGTTTACAAATCCGACGCAAGATTGGCAGTTAATATTATTCCTCCCATACTCTCAATTACGATGGAACACACATACTGCGATGGTTTTCAGAACATCGTCTTCCAGCAGATTTATCTCCGAGCATGCCTTGGTCACCACATGATCGTTGTCCTACGAGTAAAGTTTCGGGAATCCGACGCAAATTTGACAGTTAATTGCGACATTCCCACCATCCTAACGACGTTGCATCACAGAAATTGCGTCGCGATTCACTGCATTGGTCACTAGCCAACTTGCCTCCGAGGGTCTAACGCTGCCTCATACCAGTTGGATGTACAATTTTTCTGTCAAGTTTCTTGTCTCCGACTCAAAACTCTCAGCTAATTCTCACCGTCAGATCCTGGTATGGACGACGGAACACACAAATAGCGTCGCGATTCAGTACACTGATGTCTAGCGTAACTACCTATAAGGGTCTATTAGTGCCTCGGTCACCGGATGTTCGCTCTTTGTCAGTCTTGTTTTCAAATCCGACGCAAATTTGACAGTTAATTGCGACATTCCCATCATCCTAACGACGTTGCAACACAGAAATTGCGTCGCGATTCAATACATTGGTCACTAGCCGACTTATCTCCGAGGGTCTATCGCTGCATCATTCCAGATGGACGTATTCTTTGGCAGTCAAGTTTGTTTTTTCCCACACATAACTCACAGTTAATTCTTACCGTCAGATCTTGGTATTGACGATGGAACACAAAAATGGCGTCGCGATTCAATAGATTGATGTCCAGCGTAACTATCTACAAGGGTCTGTTGGTGCCTCGGTCACCGGATGGTCGCGTTTTGTCAGTCTAGTTTACAAATCCGACGCAAGATTGGCAGTTAATTTTATTCCTCCCATACTGTCAATTACGATGGAACACACATACTGCGACGGTCTTCAGAACATCGTCTTCCAGCAGATTTATCTCCAAGCATCTATTACTGCCTGGGTCAAAACATGAACGTTGTCCTACGAGTAAAGTTTCGGGAATCCGACGCAAATTTGACAGTTAATTGCGACATTCCCACCATACTAATGACGATGCAACACAGAAATTGCGTCTCGATTCAATACATTGGTCACTAGCCGACTTATCTCCGAGGGTCTATCGCTGCATCATACCAGATGGACGTATTCTTTGGCAGTCAAGTTTGTTTTTTCCCTCACATAACTCACAGTTAATTCTTACCGTCAGATCTTGGTATTGATTATGGAACAAATAATGGCGTCGCGATTCAATAGATCGATGTCCAGCGTAACTATCTACAAGGGTCTGTTGGTGCCTCGGTCACCGGATGGTCGCGTTTTGTCAGTCTAGTTTACAAATCCGACGCAAGATTGGCAGTTAATTTTATTCCTCCCATACTCTCAATTACGATGGAACACACATACTGCGATGGTTTTCAGAACATCGTCTTCCAGCAGATTTATCTCCGAGCATGCCTGGTTCACCACATGATCGTTCTCCTGCGAGTAAAGTTTAGGGAATCCGACGCAAATTTGACAGTTAATTGCGACATTCCCACCATCCTAATGACGATGCAACACAGTAATTGCGTCGCGATTCAATACATTGGTCACTAGCCGACTTATCTCCGAGGGTCTAACACTGCCTCCTACCAGATGTTGTACAATTTGGCTGTCAAGTTTCTTGTCTCCGACTCAAAACTCTCAGCTAATTCTCACCGTCAGATCCTGGAACACACAAATAGCGTCGCGATTTAATACATCAATGTCTAGCGTAACTATCTATAAGGGTCTATTGGTGCCTCGGTCACCGGATGTTCGCTCTTTGTCAGTCTTGTTTTCAAATCCGACGCAAATTTGACAGTTAATTGCGACATTCCCACCATCCTAACGACGTTGCAACACAGAAATTGCGTCGCGATTCAATACATTGGTCACTAGCCGACTTATCTCCGAGGGTACTACGCTGCTCATACCAGATGGATGTACAATTTGGCTGTCAAGTTTCTTGTCTCCGTTTCAAAACTCACAGTTAATTCTTACCGTCAGATCCTGGTATCTACTATGGAACACACAAATAGCGTCGGGATTCAATACATCAATGTCTAGCGTAACTATCTACAAGGGTCTATTGGTGCCTCGGTCACCGGATGGTCGCGCTTTGTCAGTCTAGTTTTCCAATCCGACGCAAAACTGATAGTTAATTTTATTCCTCAAGTACTCTCAATTACGATGGAACACACATACTGCGATGGTTTTCAGAACATCGTCTTCCAGCAGATTTATCTCCAAGCATTTATTACTGCCTGGGTCACCACATGAACGTTGTCCTACGAGTAAAGTTTCGGGAATCCGACGCAAATTTGACAGTTAATTGCGACATTCCCACCATCCTAATGACGATGCAACACAGAAATTGCGTCGCGATTCAATACATTGGTCACTAGCCGACTTATCTCCGAGGGTCTAACGCTGCTTCATACCAGATGGATGTACAATTTGGCTGTCAAGTTTCTTGTCTCCGACTCAAAACTCTCAGCTAATTCTCACCGTCAGATCCTGGTATGAACGACGGAACATACAAATAGCGTCGCGATTCAGTACATTGATGTCTAGCGTACTATCTATAAGGGTCTATTGGTGCCTCGGTCACCGGATGTTCGCTCTTTGTCAGTCTTGTTTTCAAATCCGACGCAAATTTGACAGTTAATTGCGACATTCCCACCATCCTAACGACGTTGCATCAACGCGATTCAATACGTTGGTCACTAGTCGACTTATCTCCGAGGGTCTATCGCTCCCTCATACCAGATGGACGTACTCTTTGGCAGTCAAGTTTGTTTTCCCCCTCTCATAACTCACAGTTAATTCTTACCGTCAGATCCTGGTATTGACGATGGAACACACAAATGGCGTCGCGATTCAATAGATCGATGTCCAGCGTAACTATCTACAAGGGTCTATTGGTGCCTCGGTCACCGGATGGTCGCGTTTTGTCAGTCTAGTTTTCAAATCCGACGCAAATTTGACAATTAATTGCGACATTCCCACCATCCTAACGACGTTGCAACACAGAAATTGCGTCGCGATTAAATACATTGGTCACTAGCCGACTTATCTCCGAGGGTCTATCGCTGCCTCATACCAGATGGACGTACTCTTTGGCAGTCAAGTTTGTTTTCTCCCTCTCATAACTCACTGTTAATTCTTACCGTCAGATCCTGGTATTGACGATGGAACACACAAATAGCGTCGCGATTCAATAGATCGATGTCCAGCGTAACTATCTACAAGGGTCTATTGGTGCCTCGGTCACCGGATGGTCGCGTTTTGTCATCTAGTTTTCAAATCCGACGCAAAACTGACAGTTAATTTTATTTTCTCTCATCCTCTCAATGACGATAGAACACATACTGCGATGGTTTTCAGTACATCGTCTACCAGCAGATTTATCTCCAAGCATTTATTACTGCCTGGGTCACCACATTAACGTTGTCATACGAGTAAAGTTTCGGGAATCCGACGCAAATTTGACCGTTAATTGCGACATTCCCACATCCTAATGACGATGCAACACAGAAATTGCGTCGCGATTCAATACATTGGTCACTAGCCGACTTATCTCCGAGGGTCTATCGCTGCCTCATACCAGATGGACGTACTCTTTGGCAGTCAAGTTTGTTTTCTCCGACTCAAAACTCTCAGCTAATTCTCACCGTCAGATCCTGGTATGAACGACGGAACACACAAATAGCGTCGCGATTCAGTACATTGATGTCTAGCGTAACTATCTATAGGGGTCTATTGGTGTCTCGGTCACCGGATGTTCGCTCTTGGTCAGTCTTGTGTTCAAATCCGACGCAAATTTGACAGTTAATTGCGACATTCCCACCATCCTAACGACGTTGCATCACAGAAGTTGCGTCGCGATTCAATACATTGGTCACTAGCCGACTTATCTCCGAGGGTCTATCGCTGCCTGATACCAGATGGACGTACTCTTTGGCAGTCAAGTTTGTTTTCTCCCTCTCATAACTCACAGTTAATTCTTATTGTCAAATCTTGGTATTGACGATGGAACACACAAATGGCGTCGCGATTCAATAGATCGATGTATAGCGTAACTATCTACAAGGGTCTATTGGTGCCTCGGTCACCGGATGGTCGCGTTTTGTCAGTCTAGTTTACATATCCGACGCAAGATTGGCAGTTAATATTATTCCTCCCATACTCTCAATTACGATGGAACACACATACTGCGATGGTTTTCAGAACATCGTCTTCCAGCAGATTTATCTCCGAGCATGCCTTGGTCACCACATGATCGTTGTCCTACGAGTAAAGTTTCGGGAATCCGTCGCAAATTTGACAGTTAATTGCGACATTCCCACCATCCTAATGACGATGCAACACAGAAATTGCGTCGCGATTCAATACATTGGTCACTAGCCGACTTATCTCCGAGGGTCTAACGCTGCCTCATACCAGATGGATGTACAATTCGGCTGTCAAGTTTCTTGTCTCCGACTCATAACTCACAGTTAATTCATACCGTCAGATCCTGGTATCGACCATGGAACACACAAATAACGTCGCGATTCGGTACATCGATGTCTAGCGTAACTATCTACAAGGGTCTATTGGTGCCTCGGTCACCGGATGATCTCTCTTTGTCAGTCTAGTTTTCAAATCCGACGCAAATTTGACAATTAATTGCGACATTCCCACCATCCTAACGACGTTGCAACACAGAAATTGCGTCGCGATTCAATACATTGGTCACTAGCCGACTTATCTCCGAGGGTCTATCACTGCCTCATACCAGATGGACATACTCTTTGGCAGTCAATTTTGTTTTCTCCCTCTCATAGCTCACAGTTAATTCTTACCGTCAGATCCTGGTATTGACGATGGAACACACAAATAGCGTCGCGATTCAATAGATCGATGTCCAGCGTAACTATCTACAAGGGTCTATTGGTGCCTCGGTCACCGTTGGTCGCGTTTTGTCATCTAGTTTTCAAATCCGACGCAAAACTGACAGTTAATTTTATTTTCTCTCATCCTCTCAATGACGATATAACACATACTGCGATGGTTTTCAGTACATCGTCTACCAGCAGATTTATCTCCAAGCATTTATTACTGCCTGGGTAACCACATGAACGTTGTCATACGAGTAAAGTTTCGGGAATCCGACGCAAATTTGACAGTTAATTGCGACATTCCCACATCCTAATGACGATGCAACACAGAAATTGCGTCGCGATTCAATACATTGGTCACTAGCCGACTTATCTCCGAGGGTCTATCGCTGCCTCATACCAGATGGACGTACTCTTTGGCAGTCAAGTTTGTTTTCTCCGACTCAAAACTCTCAGCTAATTCTCACCGTCAGATCCTGGCATGAACGACGGAACACACAAATAGCGTCGCGATTCAGTACATTGATGTCTAGCGTAACTATCTATAAGGGTCTATTGGTGCCTCGGTCACCGGATGTTCGCTCTTGGTCGGTCTTGTTTTCAAATCCGACGCAAATTTGACAGTTAATTGCGACATTCCCACCATCCTAAGGACGTTGCATCACAGAAATTGCGTCGCGATTCAATACATTGGTCACTAGCCGACTTATCTCCGAGGGTCTATCGCTGCCTCATACCAGATGGACGTACTCTTTGGCAGTCAAGTTTGTTTTCTCCCTCTCATAACTCACAGTTAATTCTTATTGTCAGATCCTGGTATTGACAATGGAACACACAAATAACGTCGCGATTCAATATATCGATGTCCAGCGTGACTATCTACAAGGGTCTATTGGTGCCTCGGTCACCGGATGGTTGCGTTTTGTCGGTCTAGTTTACAAATCCGACGCAAGATTGGCAGTTAATATTATTCCTCCCATACTCTCGATTACGATGGAACACACATACTGCGATGGTTTTCAGAACATCGTCTTCCAGCAGATTTATCTCCGAGCATGCCTTGGTCACCACATGATCGTTGTCCTACGAGTAAAGTTTCGGGAATCCGACGCAAATTTGACAGTTAATTGCGACATTCGCACCATCCTAATGACGATGCAACACAGAAATTGCGTCGCGATTCAATACATTGGTCACTAGCCGACTTATCTCCGAGCGTCTAACGCTGCCTCATACCAGATGGATGTACAATTTGGCTGTCAAGTTTCTTGTCTCCGACTCATAACTCACAGTTAATTCTTACCGTCAGATCCTGGTATCGACTATGGAACACACAAATAGCGTCGCGATTCAGTACATCGATGTCTAGCGTAACTATCTACAAGGGTCTATTGGTGCCTCGGTCACCGGATGTTCTCTCTTTGTCAGTCTAGTTTTCAAATCCGACGCAAATTTGACAATTAATTGCGACATTCCCACCATCCTAACGACGTTGCAACACAGAAATTGCGTCGCGATTAAATACATTGGTCACTAGCCGACTTATCTCCGAGGGTCTATCGCTGCCTCATACCAGATGGACGTACTCTTTGGCAGTCAAGTTTGTTTTCTCCCTCTCATAACTCACAGTTAATTCTTACCGTCAGATCCTGGTATTGACGATGGAACACACAAATGGCGTCGCTATTCAATAGATCGATGTCCAGCGTAACTATCTACAAGGGTCTATTGGTGCCTCGGTCACCGGATGGTCGCGTTTTGTCAGTCTAGTTTACAAATCCGACGCAAGATTGGCAGTTAATTTTATTCCTCCCATACTGTCAATTACGATGGAACACACATACTGCGATGGTTTTCAGAACATTGTCTTCCAGCAGATTTATCTCCGAGCATGATTGGGTCACCACATGATCGTTGTCCTACGAGTTAAGTTTCGGGAATCCGACGCAAATTTGACAGTTAATTGCGACATTCGCACCATCCTAATGACGATGCAACACAGAAATTGCGTCGCGATTCAATTCATTGGTCATTAGCCGACTTATCTCCGAGGGTCTAACGCTGCTTCATACCAGATGGATGTAAAATTTGGCTGTCAAGTTTCTTGTCTCCGACTCAAAACTCTCAGCTAATTCTCACCGTCAGATCCTGGTATGGACGACGGAACACACAAATAGCGTCGTGATTCAGTACATTGATGTCTAGCGTAACTATCTATAAGGGTCTATTGGTGCCTCCGTCACCGGATGTTCGCTCTTGGTGAGTCTTGTGTTCAAATCCGACGCAAATTTGACAGTTAATTGCGACATTCCCACCATCCTAACGACGTTGCATCACAGAAGTTGCGTCGCGATTCAATACATTGGTCACTAGCCGACTTATCTCCGAGGGTCTATCGCTGCCTCATACCAGATGGACGTACTCTTTGGCAGTCAAGTTTGTTTTCTCCCTCTCATAACTCACAGTTAATTCTTATTGTCAAATCTTGGTATTGACGATGGAACACACAAATGGCGTCGCGATTCAATAGATCGACGTATAGCGTAACTATCTACAAGGGTCTATTGGTGCCTCGGTCAACGGATGGTCGCGTTTTGTCAGTCTAGTTTACATATCCGACGCAAGATTGGCAGTTAATATTATTCCTCCCATACTCTCATTTACGATGGAACACACATACTGCGATGGTTTTCAGAACATCGTCTTCCAGCAGATTTATCTCCAAGCATCTATTACTGCCTGGGTCACCACATGATCGTTTTCCTACGAGTAAAGTTTCGGGAATACGACGCAAAGTTGACAGTTAATTGCGACGTTCCCACCATCCTAATACGATGCAACACAGAAATTGCGTCGCGATTCAATACATTGGTCACTAGCCGTCTTATCTCCGAAGTTATAACGCTGCTGCCTCATACCAGATGGATGTACAATTTGGCTGTCAAGTTTCTTGTCTCCGTCTCATAACTCACAGTTAATTGTTACCGTCAGATCCTGGTATCTACGATGGAACACACAAATAGCGTCGCGATTCAATACATCAATGTCTAGCGTAACTATCTACAAGGGTCTATTGGTGCCTCGGTCACCGGATGGTCGCGCTTTGTCAGTCGAGTTTGCAAATCCGACGCAAAACTGACAGTTAATTTTATTCCTCAAGTACTCTCAATTACGATGGTTTTCAGAACATCGTCTTCCAGCAGATTTATCTCCAAGCATTCCAGAGTCACCACATGATCGTTCTCCTGCAAGTAAAGTTTCGGGAATCCAACGCAAATTTGACAGTTATTTGAGACATTCCCACCATCCTAATGACTATGCAACACAGAAATTGCGTCGCAATTCAATACATTGGTCACTAGCCGACTTATCTCCGAGGGTCTATCGCTGCCTCATACCAGATGGACGTACTATTTGGCAGTCAAGTTTGTTTTCTCCCTCTCATAACTCACAGTTAATTCTTACCGTCATATCCTGGTATTGACGATGGAACACACAAATAGCGTCGCGATTCAATAGATCCATGTCCAGCGTAAGTATCTACAAGGGTCTATAGGTGCCTCGGTCACCGGATGGTCCCGTTTTGTCAGTCTAGTTTACAAATCCGACGGAAGATTGGCAGTTAATTTTATTCCTCCCATACTCTCAATTACGATGGAACACACATACTGCGATGGTTTTCAGAACATCGTCTTCCAGCAGATTTATCTCCGAGCATGCCTGGGTCACCACATGATCGTTGTCCTACGAGTAAATTTTCGGGAATCCGACGCTAATTTGACAGTTAATTGCGACATTCCCACCATCCTAATGACGATGCAACACAGAAATTGCGTCGGGATTCAATACATTGGTCACTAGCCGACTTATCTCCGAGGCTCTAACGCTGCCTCATACCAGATGGATGTACAATTTGGCTGTCAAGTTTCTTGTCTCCGACTCAAAACTCACAGCTAATTCTTAGCGTCAGATCCTGGTATCGACGATGGAACACACAAATAGCGTCGCGATTCAATACTTCGAGTCTAGCGTAACAATCTACAAGGGTCTATTGGTGCCTCGGTCACCGGATGTTAGCTCTTTGTCAGTCTAGGTTTCAAATCCGACGCAAATTTGACAGTTAATTGCGACATTCCCACCATCCTAACGACGTTGCAACACAGAAATTGCGTCGAGATTCAATACAAATGTCACTAGCCGACTTATCTCCGAGGGTCTATCGCTGCCTCATACCAGATGGACGTACTCTTTGGCAGTCAAGTTTGTTTTCTCCCTCTCATAACTCACAGTTAATTCTTACCGTCAGATCCTGCTATTGACGATGGAACACTCTAATAGCGTCGCGATTAAATAGATCGATGTCCAGCGTAACTATCTACAAGGGTCTATTGGTGCCTCGGTCACCGGATGGTCGCGTTTTGTCATCTAGTTTTCAAATCCGACGCAAAACTGACAGTTAATTTATGTTGTCTCATCCTCTCAATGACGACGGAACACACATACTGCAATGGTTTTCAGAACATCGTCTTCCAGCAGATTTATCTCCAAGCATGCCTGGTTCACCATATGATCGTTCTCCTGCGAGTTAAGTTTCGGGAATCCGACGCAAATATGACAGTTAATTGAGACATTCCCACCATCCTAATGACGATGCAACACAGAAATAGCGTCGCGATTCAATACAGTGGTCACTAGCCGACTTATCTCCGAGGGTCTAACGCTGCTTCATACCAGATGGATGTACAATTTGGCTGTCAAATTTCTTGTCTCCGACTCAAAACTCTCAGCTAATTCTCACCGTCAGATCCTGGTATGGACGACGGAACACACAAATAGCGTCGCGATTAAGTACATTGATGTCTAGCGTAACTATCTATAAGGGTCTATTGGTACCTCGGTCACCGGATGTTCGCTCTTTGTCAGTCTTGTTTTCAAATCCGACGCAAATTTGACAGTTAATTGCGACATTCCCACCATCCTAACGACGTTGCATCACAGAAATTGCGTCGCGATTCAATACATTGGACACTAGCCGACTTATCTCCGAGGGTCTATCGCTGCCTAATACCACATGGACGTACTCTTTGGCAGTCAAGTTTGTTTTCTCCCTGTCATAACTCACAGTTAATTCTAATTGTCAGATCTTGGTATTGACGATGGAACACACAAATGGCGTCGCGATTCAAGAGATCGATGTATAGCGTAACTATCTTCAAGGGTCTATTGGTGCCTCGGTCACCGGATGGTCGCGTTTTGTCAGTCTAGTTTACAAATCCGACGCAAAACTGACAGTTAATTATATTCGTCTCATACTCTCAATTACGATGCAACACACATTCTGCGATGGTTTCCAGAAGATCGTCTTCCAGCAGATTTATCTCCAAGCATCTATTACTGCCTGGGTCACCACATGATCGTTGTCCTACGAGTAAAGTTTCGGGGATCCGACGCAAATTTGACAATTAATTGCGACATTCCCACCATCCTAACGACGTTGCAACACAGAAATTGCGTCGCGATTAAATACATTGGTCACTAGCCGACTTATCCCTGAGGGTCTATCGCTGCCTCATACCAGATGGACGTACTCTTTGGCAGTCAAGTTTGTTTTCTCCCTCTCATAACTCACAGTTAATTCTTACCGTCAGATCCTGGTATTGACGATGGAACACACAAATAGCGTCGCGATTCAATAGATCGATGTCCAGCGTAAATATCTACCAGGTTCTATTGGTGCCTCGGTCACCGAATGGTCGCGTTTTGTCATCTAGTTTTCTAATCCGACGCAAAACTGACAGTTAATTTTATTTTCTCTCATCCTCTCAATGACGATAGAACACATACTGCGATGGTTTTCAGTACATCGTCTACCAGCAGATTTATCTCCAAGCATCGATTACTGCCGCGGTCACCACATGAACGTTGTCCTACGAGTAACGTTTCGGGAATCCGACGCAAATTTGACAGTTAATTGCGACATTCCCACCATCCTAATGACGATGCAACACAGAAATTGCGTCGCGATTCAATACATTGGTCACTAGCCGACTTATCTCCGAGGATCTAACGCTGCTTCATACCAGATGGATGTACAATTTGGCTGTCAAGTTTCTTGTCTCCGACTCAAAACTCTCAGCTAATTCTCACCGTCAGATCCTGGTATGGACGACGGAACACACAAATAGCGTCGCGATTCAGTACACTGATGTGTAGCGTAACTATCTATAAGGGTCTATTGGTGCCTCGGTCACATGATGTTCGCTCTTTGTCAGTCTTGTTTTCAAATCCGACGCAAATTTGACAGTTAATTGCGACATTCCCACCATCCTAACGACGTTGCAACACAGAAATTGCGTCGCGGTTCAATACATTGGTCACTATCCGACTTATCTCCGAGGGTCCTACGCTGCTCATACCAGATGGATGTACAATTTTGCTGTCAAGATTCTTGTCTCCGTTTCAAAACTCACAGTTAATTCTTACCGTCAGATCCTGGTATCTACTATGGAACACACAATTAGCGTCGGGATTCAATACATCAATGTCTTGTGTAACTATCTATAAGGGGTCTATTGGTGCCTCGGTCACTGGATGGTCGCGCTTTGTCAGTCTAGTTTTTAAATCCGACGCAAAACTGATAGTTAATTTTATTCCTCAAGTACTCTCAATTACGATGGAACACACATACTGCGATGGGTTTCAGAACATCGTCTTCCAGCAGATTTATCTCCAAGCATGCCTGGGTCACCACATGATCGTTCTCCTGCGAGTAAAGTTTCGGGAATCCGACGCAAATTTGACAGTTAATTGAGACATTCCCACCATCCTAATGACGATGCAACACAGAAATTGCGTCGCGATTCAATACATTGGTCACTAGCCGTCTTATCTCCGAGGGTCTATCGCTGCCTCATACCAGATGGACGTACTCTGGCAGTCAAGTTTGTTTTCTCCCTCTCATAACTCACAGTTAATTCTTACCGTCAGATCCTGGTATTGACGATGGAACACACAAATAGCGTCGCGATTCAATAGATCGATGTCCAGCGTAACCATCTACAAGGGTCTATTGGTGCCTCGGTCACCGGATGTTCTCTCTTTGTCAGCCTAGTTTTCAAATCCGACGCAAATTTGACAATTAATTGCGACATTCCCACCATCCTAACGACGTTGCAACACAGAAATTGCGTCGCGATTAAATACATTGGTCACTAGCCGACTTATCTCCGAGATTCTATCGCTGCCTCATACCAGATGGACGTACTCTTTGGCAGTCAAGTTTGTTTTCTCCCTCTCATAACTCACAGTTAATTCTTACCGTCAGATCCTGGTATTGACGATGGAACACACAAATAGCGTCGCGATTCAATAGATCGATGTCCAGCGTAACTATCTACAAGGGTCTATTGGTGCCTCGGTCACCGGATGGTCGCGTTTTGTCATCTAGTTTTCAAATCCGACGCAAAACTGACAGTTAATTTTATTTTCTCTCATCCTCTCAATGACGATAGAACACATACTGCGATGGTTTTCAGTACATCGTCTACCAGCAGATTTATCTCCAAGCATTTATTACTGCCTGGGTCACCACATGAACGTTGTCCTACGAGTAAAGCTTCGGGAATCCGACGCAAATTTGACAGTTAATTGCGACATTCCCACCATCCTAATGACGATGCAACACAGAAATTGCGTCGCGATTCAATACATTGGTCACTAGCCGACTTATCTCCGAGGGTCTAACGCTGCTTCATACCAGATGGATGTACAATTTGGCTGTCAAGTTTCTTGTCTCCGACTCAAAACTCTCAGCTAATTCTCACCGTCAGATCCTGGTATGGACGACGGAACACACAAATAGCGTCGCGATTCAGTACATTGATGTCTAGCGTAACTATCTATAATGGTCTATTGGTGCCTCGGTCACCGGATGTTCCCTCTTTGTCAGTCTTGTTTTCAAATCCGACGCAAATTTGACAGTTAATTGCGACATTATCACCATCCTAACGACGTTGCATCGCAGAAATTGTGTCGCGATTCAATACATTGGTCACTAGCCGACATATCTCCGAGGGTCTATCGCTGCCTCATACCAGATGGACGTACTCTTTGGCAGTCAAGTTTGTTTTCTCCCTCTCATAACTCACGGTTAATTCTTATTGTCAGATCTTGGTATTAACGATGGAACTCAGAAATGGCGTCGCGATTCAATAGATCGATGTATAGCGTAACTATCTACAAGGGTCTATTGGTGCCTCGGTCACCGGATGGTCGCGTTTTGTCAGTCTAGTTTACATATCCGACGCAAGATTGGCAGTTAATATTATTCCTCCCATACTCACAATTACGATGGAACACACATACTGCGATGGTTTTCAGAACATCGTCTTCCAGCAGATTTATCTCTGAGCATGCCTTGGTCACCACATGATCGTTGTCCTACGAGTAAAGTTTCGGGAATCCGACGCAAATTTGACAGTTAATTGCGACATTCGCACCATCCTAATGACGATGCAACACAGAAATTGCGTCGCGATTAAATACATTGGTCACTAGCCGACTTATCTCCGAGGGTCTAACGCTGCTTCATACCAGATGGATGTACAATTTGGCTGTCAAGTTTCTTGTCTCCGACTCGAAACTCTCAGCTAATTCTCACCGTCAGATCCTGGTATGGACGACGGAACACACAAATAGCGTCTCGATTCAGTACATTGATGTCTAGCGTAACTATCTAGAAGAGTCTATTTGTGCTTCGGTCACCGGATGGTCGCGCTTTGTCAGTCTAGTTTTCAAATCCGACGCAAAACTGACAGTTAATTGTATTCCTCTCATACTCTCAATTACGATGGAACACACATTCTGCGATGGTTTCCAGAACATCGTCTTCCAGCAGATTTATCTCCAAGCATCTATTACTGCCTGGGTCACCACATGATCGTTGTCCTACGAGTAAAGTTTCGGGGATCCGACGCAAATTTGAGAGTTAATTGCGACTATCCCACCATCCTAATGCCGATGCAACACAGAAATCGCGTCGCGATTAAATACATTGGTCACTAGCCGTCTTTTCTCCGAGGGTCTAACGCTGCCTCATACCAGATGGATGTACAATTTGGCTGTCAAGTTTCTTGTCTCCGACTCGTAACTCACAGCTAATTCTTACCGTCAGATCCTGGTATCGACCATGGAACACACAAATAGCGTCGCGATTCAGTACATCGATGTCTAGCGTAACTATCTACAAGGGTCTGTTGGTGCCTCGGTCACCGGATGTTCTCTCCTTGTCAGTCTAGTTTTCAAATCCGACGCAAATTTGACAATTAATTGCGACATTCCCACCATCCTAACAACGTTGCAACACAGAAATTGCGTCGCGATTAAATACATGGGTCACTAGTCGACTTATCTCCGAGGGTCTATCGCTGCCTCATACCAGATGGACGTACTCTGGCAGTCAAGTTTGTTTTCTCCCTCTCATAACTCACAGTTAATTCTTACTGTCAGATCCTGGTATTGACGATGGAACACACAAATAGCGTCGCGATTCAATAGATCGATGTCCAGCGTAACTATCTACAAGGGTCTATTGGTGCCTCGGTTACCGGATGGTCGCGTTTTGTCATCTAGTTTTCAAATCCGACGCAAATTTGACAGTTAATTTTATTCCTCCCATACTCTCAATTACGATGGAACACACATACTGCGATGGTTTTCAGAACATTGTCTTCCAGCAGATTTATCTCCGAGCATGCCTGGGTCACCACAGGATCGTTGTCCTACGAGTAAAGTTTCGTGAATCCGACGCAAAATTGACAGTTAATTGCGACATTCCCACCATCCTAATGACGATGCAACACAGAAATTGCGTCGCGATTCAATACATTGGTCACTAGCCGACTTATCTCCGAGGGTCTAACGCTGCTTCATACCAGATGGATGTACAATTTGGCTGTCAAGTTTCTTGTCTCCGACTCAAAACTCTCAGCTAATTCTCACCGTCAGATCCTGGTATGGACGACGGAACACACAAATAGCGATGTGATTCAGTACATTGATGTGTAGCGTAACTATCTATAAGGGTCTATTGGTGCCTCGGTCACCGGATGTTCGCTCTTGGTCAGTCTAGTTTTGAAATCCGACGCAAATTTGACAATTATTTGCGACATTCCCACCATCCTAACGACGATGCAACACAGAAATTGCGTCGCGATTCAATACATTGGTCACTAGCCGACTTATCTCCGAGGCTCTATCGCTGCCTCATACCAGATGGACGTACTCTTTGGCAGTCAAGTTTGTTTTCTCCCTCTCATAACTCACAGTTAATTCTTACCGTCAGATCCTGGTATTGACGATGGAACACACAAATAGCGTCGCGATTCAATAGATCGATGTCCAGCGTAACTATCTACAAGGGTCTACTGGTGAATCGGTCACCGGATGGTCGCGTTTTGTCATGTAGTTTTCAAATCCGACGCAAAACTGACAGTTAATTTTATTTTCTCTCATCCTCTCAATGACGATAGAACACATACTGCGATGGTTTTCAGTACATCGTCTACCAGCAGATTTATCTCAAAGCATCTACTACTGCCTGGGTCACCACATGAACGTTGTCTTACGAGTAAAATTTCGGGAATCCGACGCAAATTTGACAGTTAATTGCGACATTCCCACCATCCTAACGACGTTGCAACACAGAAATTGCGTCGCGATTCAATACATTGGTCACTAGTCGACTTATCTCCGAGGGTCTATCGCTGCCTCATACCAGATGGACGTACTCTTTGGCAATCAAGTTTGTTTTCTCCCTCTCATAACTCACAGTTAATTCTTACCGTCAGAGCCTGGTAATGACGATGGAACACACAAATGGCGTCGCGATTCAATAGTTCCATGTCCAGCGTAACTATCTACAAGGGTCTATTGGTGCCTCGGTCACCGGATGGTCGCGTTTTGTCAGTCTAGTTTACAAATCCGACGCAAGATTGGCAGTTAATTTTATTCCTCCCATACTCTCAATTACGATGGAACACACATCCTGCGATGGTTTTCAGTACATCGTCTACCAGCAGATTTATCTCCAAGCATCTATTACTGCCTGGGTCACCACATGAACGTTGTCCTACGAGTAAAGTTTCGGGAATCCGACGCAAATTTGACAGTTAATTGCGACATTCCCACCATCCTAATGACGATGCAACACAGAAATTGCGTCGCGATTCAATACATTGGTCACTAGCCGACTTATCTCCGAGGGTCTAACGCTGCTTCATACCAGATGGATGTACAATTTGGCTGTCAAGTTTCTTGTCTCCGACTCAAAACTCTCAGCTAATTCTCACCGTCAGATCCTGGTATGGACGACGGAACACACAAATAGCGATGTGATTCAGTACATTGATGTGTAGCGTAACTATCTATAAGGGTCTATTGGTGCCTCGGTCACCGGATGTTCGCTCTTGGTCAGTCTTGTTTTCAAATCCGACGCAAATTTGACAGTTAATTGCGACATTCCCACCATCCTAACGACGTTGCATCACAGAAATTGCGTCGCGATTCAATACATTGGTTACTAGCCGACTTATCTCCGAGGGTCTATCGCTGCCTCATACCAGATGGACGTACTCTTTGGCAGTCAAGTTTGTTTTCTCCCTCTCATAACTCACAGTTAATTCTTATTGTCAGATCTTGGTATTGACGATGGAACACACAAATGGCGTCGCGATTCAATAGATCGATGTATAGCGTAACTATCTACAAGGGTCTATTGGTGCCTCGGTCACCGGATGGTCGCGTTTTGTCAGTCTAGTTTACATATCCGACGCAAGATTGGCAGTTAATATTATTCCTCCCATACTCTCAATTACGATGGAACACACATACTGCGATGGTTTCCAAAACATCGTCTTCCAGCAGATTTATCTCAAAGCATCTACTACTGCCTGGGTCACCACATGATCGTTGTCCTACGAGTAAAGTTTCGGGGATCCGACGCAAATTTGAGAGTTAATTGCGACTATCCCACCATCCTAATGTCGATGCAACACAGAAATTGCGTCGCGATTCAATACATTGGTCACTAGCCGACTTATCTCCGAGGGTCTATCGCTGCCTCATACCAGATGGACGTACTCTTTGGCAGTCAAGTTTGTTTTCTCCCTCTCATAACTCACAGTTAATTCTTATTGTCAGATCTTGGTATTGACGATGGAACACACAAATGGCGTCGCGATTCAATAGATCGATGTCCAGCGTAACTATCTACAAGGGTCTATTGGTGCCTCGGTCACCGGATGGTCGCGTTTTGTCATCTAGTTTTCAAATCCGACGCAAAACTGACAGTTAATTTTATTTTCTCTCATCCTCTCAATGACGATAGAACACATACTGCGATGGTTTTCAGTACATCGTCTACCAGCAGATTTATCTCCAAGCATCTATTACTGCCTGGGTCACCACATGAACGTTGTCCTACGAGTAAAGTTTCGGGAATCCGACGCAAATTTGACAGTTAATTGCGACATTCCCACCATCCTAATGACGATGTAACACAGAAATTGCGTCGCGATTCAATACATTGGTCACTAGCCGACTTATCTCCGAGGGTCTAACGCTGCTTCATACCAGATGGATGTACAATTTGGCTGTCAAGTTTCTTGTCTCCGACTCAAAACTCTCAGCTAATTCTCACCGTCAGATCCTGGTATGGACGACGGAACACACAAATAGCGTCGCGATTCATTGATGGCTAGCGTAACTATCTATAAGGGTCTATTGGTGCCTCGGTCACCGGATATTCGCTCTTTGTCAGTCTTGTTTTCAAATCCGACGCAAATTTGACAGTTAATTGCGACATTCCCACCATCCTAACGACGTTGCATCACAGAAATTGCGTCGCGATTCAATACATTGGTCACTAGTCGACTTATCTCCGAGGGTCTATCGCTGCCTCATACCAGATGGACGTACTCTTTGGCAGTCAAGATTGTTTTCTCCCTCTCATAACTCACAGTTAATTCTTACCGTCAGAGCCTGGTAATGACGATGGAACACACAAATGGCGTCGCGATTCAATAGATCGATGTCCAGCGTAACTATCTACAAGGGTCTATTGGTGCCTCGGTCACCGGATGGTCGCGTTTTGTCATCTAGTTTTCAAATCCGACGCAAAACTGACAGTTAATTTTATTTTCTCTCATCCTCTCAATGACGATAGAACACATACTGGATGGTTTTCAGTACATCGTCTACCAGCAGATTTATCTCCAAGCATCTATTACTGCCTGGGTCACCACATGAACGTTGTCCTACGAGTAAAGTTTCGGGAATCCGACGCAAATTTGACAGTTAATTGCGACATTCCCACCATCCTAATGACGATGCAACACAGAAATTGCGTCGCGATTCAATACATTGGTCACTAGCCGACTTATCTCCGAGGGTCTAACGCTGCTTCATACCAGATGGATGTACAATTTGGCTGTCAAGTTTCTTGTCTACGACTCAAAACTCTCAGCTAATTCTCACCGTCAGATCCTGGTATGGACGACGGAACACAAAAATAGCGTCGCGATTCATTGATGTCTAGCGTAACTATCTATAAGGGTCTATTGGTGCCTCGGTCACCAGATGTTCGCTCTTTGTCAGTCTTGTTTTCAAATCCGACGCAAATTTGACAGTTAATTGCGACATTCCCACCATCCTAACGACGTTGCATCACAGACATTGCGTCGCGATTCAATACATTGGTCACTAGTCGACTTATCTCCGAGGGTCTATCGCTGCCTCATACCAGATGGACGTACTCTTTGACAGTCAAGTTTGTTTTCTCCCTCTCATAACTCACAGTTAATTCTTACCGTCAGAGCCTGGTAATGACGATGGAACACACAAATGGCGTCGCGATTCAATAGATCGATGTCCAGCGTAACTATCTACAAGGGTCTATTGGTGCCTCGGTCACCGGATGGTCGCGTTTTGTCAGTCTAGTTTACAAATCCGACGCAAGATTGGCAGTTAATTTTATTCCTTCCATACTCTCAATTACGATGGAACACACATCCTGCGATGGTTTTCAGAACATTGTCTTCCAGCAGATTTATCTCCGAGCATGCCTGGGTCACCACATGATCATTGTCCTACGAGTAAAGTTTCGGGAATCCGACGCAAATTTGACAGTTAATTGCGACATTCGCACCATCCTAATGACGATGCAACATAGAAATTGCGTCGCGATTCAATACATTGGTCACTAGCCGACTTATCTCCGACGGTCTAACGCTGCTTCATACCAGATGGATGTATAAATTGGCTGTCAAGTTTCTTGTCTCCGACTCAAAACTCTCAGCTAATTCTCACCGTCAGATCCTGGTATGGACGACGGAACACACAAATAGCGATGTGATTCAGTACATTGATGTGTAGCGTAACTATCTATAAGGGTCTATTGGTGCCTCGGTCACCGGATGTTCGCTCTTGGTCAGTCTTGTTTTCAAATCCGACGCAAATTTGACAGTTAATTGCGACATTCCCACCATCCTAACGACGTTGCATCACAGAAATTGCGTCGCGATTCAATACATTGGTTACTAGCCGACTTATCTCCGAGGGTCTATCGCTGCCTCATACCAGATGGACGTACTCTTTGGCAGTCAAGTTTGTTTTCTCCCTCTCATAACTCACAGTTAATTCTTATTGTCAGATCTTGGTATTGACGAAGGAACACACAAATGGCGTCGCGATTCAATAGATCGATGTATAGCGTAACTATCTACAAGGGTCTATTGGTGCCTCGGTCACCGGATGGTCGCGTTTTGTCAGTCTAGTTTACATATCCGACGCAAGATTGGCAGTTAATATTATTCCTCCCATACTCTCAATTACGATGGAACACACATACTGCGATGGTTTTCAGAACATCGTCTTCCAGCAGATTTATCTCCGAGCATGCCTTGGTCACCACATGATCGTTGTCCTACGAGTAAAGTTTCGGGAATCCGACACAAATTTGACAGTTAATTGCGACATTCCCACCATCCTAATGACGATGCAACACAGAAATTGCGTCGCGATTCAATACATTGGTCAAAAGCCGACATATCTCTGAGGGTCTAACGCTGCTTCATACCAGATGGATGTAAAATTTGGCTGTCAAGTTTCTTGTCTCAGACTCAAAACTCTCAGCTAATTCTCACCGTCAGATCCTGGTATGGACGACGGAACACACAAATAGCGTCTCGATTCAGTACATTGATGTCTAGCGTAACTATCTAGAAGAGTCTATTTGTGCTTCGGTCAGCGGATGGTCGCGCTTTGTCAGTCTAGTTTTCAAATCCGACGTAAAACTGACAGTTAATTGTATTCCTCTCATACTCTTAATTACGATGGAACACACATTCTGCGATGGTTTCCAGAACATCGTCTTCCAGCAGATTTATCTCAAAGCATCTACTACTGCCTGGGTCACCACATGATCGTTGTCCTACGAGTAAAGTTTCGGGGATCCGACGCAAATTTGAGAGTTAATTGCGACTATCCCACCATCCTAATGTCGATGCAACTCAGAAATTGCGTCGCGATTCAATACATTGGTCACTAGCCAACTTATCTCCGAGGGTCTATCGCTGCCTCATACCAGATGGACGTACTCTTTGGCAGTCAAGTTTGTTTTCTCCCTCTCATAACTCACAGTTAATTCTTATTGTCAGATCTTGGTATTGACGATGGAACACAAAAATGGCGTCGCGATTCAATAGATCGATGTATAGCGTAACTATCTACAAGGGTCTATTGGTGATTCAATCACCGGATGGTCGCGTTTTGTCAGTCTAGTTTACAAATCCGACGCAAATTTGACAGTTAATTGCGACATTCCCACCATCCTAACGACGTTGCATCACAGAAATTGCGTCGCGATTCAATACATTGGTCACTAGTCGACTTATCTCCGAGGGTCTATCCATACCAGATGGACGTACTCTTTAGCAGTCAAGTTTGTTTTCTCCCTCTCATAACTCACAGTTAATTCTTACCGTCAGAGCCTGGTAATGACGATGGAACACACAAATGGCGTCGCGATTCAATAGATCGATGTCCAGCGTAACTATCTACAAGGGTCTATTGGTGCCTCGGACACCGGATGGTCGCGTTTTGTCAGTCTAGTTTACAAATCCGACGCAAGATTGGCAGTTAATTTTATTCCTCCCATACTCTCAATTACGATGGAACACACATCCTGCGATGGTTTTCAGAACATTGTCTTCCAGCAGATTTATCTCCGAGCATGCCTGGGTCACCACATGATCGTTCTCCTACGAGTAAATTTTCGGGAATCCGACTCAAATTTGACAGTTAATTGCGACATTCGCACCATCGTAATGACGTTGCAACATCGAAATTGCGTCGCCATTCAATACATTGGTCACTAGCCGACTTATCTCCGACGGTCTAACGCTGCTTCATACCAGATGGATGTATAATTTGGGTGTCAAGTTTCTTGTCTCCGACTCAAAACTCTCAGCTAAGTCTCACCGTCAGATCCTGGTATGGACGACGGAACACACAAATAGCGATGTGATTCAGTACATTGATGTGTAGCGTAACTATCTATAAGGGTCTATTGGTGCCTCGGTCACCGGATGTTCTCTCTTTGTCAGTCTAGTTTTGAAATCCGACGCAAATTTGACAATTAATTGCGACATTCCCACCATCCTAACGACGATGCAACACAGAAATTGCGTCGCGATTCAATACATTGGTCACTAGCCGACTTATCTCCGAGGGTCTATCGCTGCCTCATACCAGATGGACGTACTCTTTGGCAGTCAAGTTTGTTTTCTCCCTCTCATAACTCACAGTTAATTCTTACCGTCAGATCCTGGTATTGACGATGGAACACACAAATAGCGTCGCGATTCAATAGATCGATGTCCAGCGTAACTATCTACAAGGGTCTATTGGTGCCTCGGTCACCGGATGGTCGCGTTTTGTCATGTAGTTTTCAAATCCGACGCAAAACTGACAGTTAATTTTATTTTCTCTCATCCTCTCAATGACGATAGAACACATACTGCGATGGTTTTCAGTACATCGTCTACCAGCAGATTTATCTCCAAGCATCTATTACTGCCTGGGTCACCACATGAACGTTGTCCTACGAGTAAAGTTTCGGGAA
Organism: Schistocerca gregaria; assembly: GCF_023897955.1. Taxonomy (NCBI): domain Eukaryota; kingdom Metazoa; phylum Arthropoda; class Insecta; order Orthoptera; family Acrididae; genus Schistocerca; species Schistocerca gregaria. Next base: position 1,225,441 of record NW_026061830.1, read on the forward strand.
TCCGACGCAAATTTGACAGTTAATTGCGACATTCCCACCATCCTAATGACGATGTAACACAGAAATTGCGTCGCGATTCAATACATTGGTCACTAGCCGACTTATCTCCAAGGGTCTAACGCTGCTTCATACCAGATGGATGTACAATTTGGCTGTCAAGTTTCTTGTCTCCGACTCAAAACTCTCAGCTAATTCTCACCGTCAGATCCTGGTATGGACGACGGAACACACAAATAGCGTCGCGATTCAATACACTGATGTCTAGCGTAACTATCTATAAGGGTCTATTGGTGCCTCGGTCACCGGATGTTCCCTCTTTGTCAGTCTTGTTTTCAAATCCGACGCAAATTTAACAGTTAATTGCGACATTCCCACCATCCTAACGACGTTGCAACACAGAAATTGCGTCGCGATTCAATACATTGGTCACTAGCCGACTTATCTCCGAGGGTCTATCGCTGCATCATACCAGATGGACGTATTCTTTGGCAGTCAAGTTTGTTTTCTCCCTCTCATAACTCACAGTTAATTCTTACCGTCAGATCTTGGTATTGACGATGGAACACAATAATGGCGTCGCGATTCAATAGATCGATGTGCAACGTAACTATCTACAAGGGTTTATTGGTGCCTCGGTCACCGGATGGTCGCGTTTTGTCAGTCTAGTTTACAAATCCGACGCAAGATTGGCAGTTAATTTTATTCCTCCCATACTCTCAATTACGATGGAACACACATACTGCGATGGTTTTCAGAACATCGTCTTCCAGCAGATTTATCTCCGAGCATGCCTGGTTCACCACATGATCGTTCTCCTGCGAGTAAAGTTTCGGGAATCCGACGCAAATTTGACAGTTAATTGAGACATTCCCACCATCCTAATGACGATGCAACACAGAAATTGCGTCGCGATTCAATACATTGGTCACTAGCCGACTTTTCTCCGAGGGTCTATCGCTGCCTCATACCAGATGGACGTACTCTTTGGCAGTCAAGTTTGTTTTCTCCCTCTCATAACTCACAGTTAATTCTTACCGTCAGATCCTGGTATTGACGATGGAACACACAAATAGCGTCGCGATTCAATAGATCGATGTCCAGCGTAACTATCTACAAGGGTCTATTGGTGCCTCGGTCACCGGATGGTCTCGTTTTGTCATGTAGTTTTCAAATCCGACGCAAAACTGACAGTTAATTTTATTTTCTCTCATCCTCTCAATGACGATAGAACACATACTGCGATGGTTTTCAGTACATCGTCTACCAGCAGATTTATCTCCAAGCATCTATTACTGCCTGGGTCACCACATGAACGTTGTCCTACGAGTAAAGTTTCGGGAATCCGACGCAAATTTGACAGTTAATTGCGACATTCCCACCATCCTAATGACGATGTAACACAGAAATTGCGTCGCGATTCAATACATTGGTCACTAGCCGACTTATCTCCAAGGGTCTAACGCTGCTTCATACCAGATGGATGTACAATTTGGCTGTCAAGTTTCTTGTCTCCGACTCAAAACTCTCAGCTAATTCTCACCGTCAGATCCTGGTATGGACGACGGAACACACAAATAGCGTCGCGATTCAATACACTGATGTCTAGCGTAACTATCTATAAGGGTCTATTGGTGCCTCGGTCACCGGATGTTCCCTCTTTGTCAGTCTTGTTTTCAAATCCGACGCAAATTTAACAGTTAATTGCGACATTCCCACCATCCTAACGACGTTGCAACACAGAAATTGCGTCGCGATTCAATACATTGGTCACTAGCCGACTTATCTCCGAGGGTCTATCGCTGCATCATACCAGATGGACGTATTCTTTGGCAGTCAAGTTTGTTTTCTCCCTCTCATAACTCACAGTTAATTCTTACCGTCAGATCTTGGTATTGACGATGGAACACAATAATGGCGTCGCGATTCAATAGATCGATGTGCAACGTAACTATCTACAAGGGTTTATTGGTGCCTCGGTCACCGGATGGTCGCGTTTTGTCAGTCTAGTTTACAAATCCGACGCAAGATTGGCAGTTAATTTTATTCCTCCCATACTCTCAATTACGATGGAACACACATACTGCGATGGTTTTCAGAACATCGTCTTCCAGCAGATTTATCTCCGAGCATGCCTGGTTCACCACATGATCGTTCTCCTGCGAGTAAAGTTTCGGGAATCCGACGCAAATTTGACAGTTAATTGAGACATTCCCACCATCCTAATGACGATGCAACACAGAAATTGCGTCGCGATTCAATACATTGGTCACTAGCCGACTTTTCTCCGAGGGTCTATCGCTGCCTCATACCAGATGGACGTACTCTTTGGCAGTCAAGTTTGTTTTCTCCCTCTCATAACTCACAGTTAATTCTTACCGTCAGATCCTGGTATTGACGATGGAACACACAAATAGCGTCGCGATTCAATAGATCGATGTCCAGCGTAACTATCTACAAGGGTCTATTGGTGCCTCGGTCACCGGATGGTCTCGTTTTGTCATGTAGTTTTCAAATCCGACGCAAAACTGACAGTTAATTTTATTTTCTCTCATCCTCTCAATGACGATAGAACACATACTGCGATGGTTTTCAGTACATCGTCTACCAGCAGATTTATCTCCAAGCATCTATTACTGCCTGGGTAACCACATGAACGTTGTCCTACGAGTAAAGTTTCGGGAATCCGACGCAAATTTGACAGTTAATTGCGACATTCCCACCATCCTAATGACGATGCAACACAGAAATTGCGTCGCGATTCAATACATTGGTCACTAGCCGACTTATCTCCGAGGGTCTAACGCTGCTTCATACCAGATGGATGTACAATTTGGCTGGCAATTTTCTTGTCTCCGACTCAAAACTCTCAGCTAATTCTCACCGTCAGATCCTGGTATGGACGACGGAACACACAAATAGCGTCGCGATTCATTGATGTCTAGCGTAACTATCTATAAGGGTCTATTGGTGCCTCGGTCACCGGATGTTCGCTCTTTGTCAGTCTTGTTTTCAAATCCGACGCAAATTTGACAGTTAATTGCGACATTCCCACCATCCTAACGACGTTGCATCACAGAAATTTCGTCGCGATTCAATACATTGGTCACTAGTCGACTTATCTCCGAGGGTCTATCGCTGCCTCATACCAGATAGACGTACTCTTTGGCAGTCAAGTTTGTTTTCTCCCTCTCATAACTCACAGTTAATTCTTACCGTCAGAGCCTGGTAATGACGATGGAACACACAAATGGCGTCGATGTCCAGCGTAACTATCTACAAGGGTCTATTGGTGCCTCGGTCACCGGATGGTCGCGTTTTGTCTGTCTAGTTTACAAATCCGACGCAAGATTGGCAGTTAATTTTATTCCTCCCATACTCTCAATTACGATGGAACACACATCCTGCGATGGTTTTCAGAACATTGTCTTCCAGCAGATTTATCTCCGAGCATGCCTGGGTCACCACATGATCGTTGTCCTACGAGTAAAGTTTCGGGAATCCGACGCAAATTTGACAGTTAATTGCGACATTCGCACCATCCTAATGACGATGCAACACAGAAATTGCGTCGCGATTCAATACATTGGTCACTAGCCGACTTATCTCCGACGGTCTAACGCTGCTTCATACCAGATGGATGTATAATTTGGCTGTCAAGTTTCTTGCTTCCGACTCAAAACTCTCAGCTAATTCTCACCGTCAGATCCTGGTATGGACGACGGAACACACAAATAGCGATGTGATTCAGTACATCGATGTCTAGCGTAACTATCTACAAGGCTCTATTGGTGCCTCGGTCACCGGATGTTCTCTCTTTGTCAGTCTAGTTTTCAAATCCGACGCAAATTTGACAATTAATTGCGACATTCCCACCATCCTAACGACGTTGCAACACAGAAATTGCGTCGCGATTAAATACATTGGTCACTAGCCGACTTATCTCCGAGGGTCTATCGGTGCCTCATAACAGATGGACGTACTCTTTGGCAGTCAAGTTTTTTTTCTCCCTCTCATAACTCACAGTTAATTCTTACCGTCAGATCCTGGTATTGACGATGGAACACACAAATAGCGTCGCGATTCAATGGATCGATGTCCAGCGTAACTATCTACAAGGGTCTATTGGTGCCTCGGTCACCGGATGGTCGCGTTTTGTCATCTAGTTTTCAAATCCGACGCAAAACTGACAGTTAATTTTATTTTCTCTCATCCTCTCAATGACGATAGAACACATACTGCGATGGTTTTCAGTACATCGTCTACCAGCAGATTTATCTCCAAGCATCTATTACTGCCTGGGTCACCACATAAACGTTGTCCTAAGAATAAAGTTTCGGGAATCCGACGCAAATTTGACAGTTAATTGCGACATTCCCACCATCCTAATGACGATGCAACACAGAAATTGCGTCCCGATTCAATACATTGGTCACTAGCCGACTTATCTCCGAGGGTCTAACGCTGCTTCATACCAGATGGATGTACAATTTGGCTGTCAAGTTTCTTGTCTCCGACTCAAAACTCTCAGCTAATTCTCACCGTCAGATCCTGGTATGGACGACGGAACACACAAATAGCGTCGCGATTCAATACACTGATGTCTAGCGTAACTATCTATAAGGGTCTATTGGTGCCTCGGTCACCGGATGTTCGCTCTTTGTCAGTCTTGTTTTCAAATCCGACGCAAATTTAACAGTTAATTGCGACATTCCCACCATCCTAACGACGTTGCAACACAGAAATTGCGTCGCGATTCAATACATTGGTCACTAGTCGACTTATCTCTGAGGGTCTATCGCTGCATCATACCAGATGGACGTATTCTTTGGCAGTCAAGTTAGTTTTCTCCCTCTCATAACTCACAGTTAATTCTTACCGTCAGATCTTGGTATTGACGATGGAACACAAGAATGGCGTCGCAATTCAATAGATCGATGTGCAGCGTAACTATCTACAAGGGTCTATTGGTGCCTCGGTCACCGGATGGTCGCGTTTTGTCAGTCTAGTTTACAAATCCGACGCAAGATTGGCAGTTAATTTTATTCCTCCCATACTCTCAAATACGATGGAACACACATACTGCGATGGTTTTCAGAACATCGTCTTCCAGCAGATTTATCTCCGAGCATGCCTGGGTCACCACATGATCGTTGTCCTACGAGAAAAGTTTCGGGAATCCGACGCAAATTTGACAGTTAATTGCGACATTCGCACCATCCTAATGACGATGCAAAACAGAAATTGCGTCGCGATTCAGTACATTGGTCACTAGCCGACTTATCTCCGACGGTCTAACGCTGCTTCATACCAGATGGATGTATAATTTGGCTGTCAAGTTTCTTGCTTCCGACTCAAAACTCTCAGATAATTCTCACCGTCAGAACCTGGTATGGACGACGGAACACACAAATAGCGATGTGATTCAGTACATCGATGTCTAGCGTAACTATCTACAAGGCTCTATTGGTGCCTCGGTCACCGGATGTTCTCTCTTTGTCAGTCTAGTTTTCAAATCCGACGCAAATTTGACAATTAATTGCGACATTCCCACCATCCTAACGACGTTGCAACACAGAAATTGCGTCGCGATTAAATACATTGGTCACTAGCCGACTTATCTCCGAGGGTCTATCGGTGCCTCATAACAGATGGACGTACTCTTTGGCAGTCAAGTTTGTTTTCTCCCTCTCATAACTCACAGTTAATTCTTACCGTCAGATCCTGGTATTGACGATGGAACACACAAATAGCGTCGCGATTCAATAGATCGATGTGCAGCGTAACTATCTACAAGGGTCTATTGGTGCCTCGGTCACCGGATGGTCGCGTTTTGTCAGTCTAGTTTACAAATCCGACGCAAGATTGGCAGTTAATATTATTCCTCCCATACTCTCAATTACGATGGAACACACATACTGCGATGGTTTTCAGAACATCGTCTTCCAGCAGATTTACCTCCGAGCATGCCTTGGTCACCACATGATCGTTGTCCTACGAGTAAAGTTTCGGGAATCCGACGCAAATTTGACAGTTAATTGCGACATTCCCATCGTCCTAATGACGATGCAACACAGAAATTGCGTCGCGATTCAATACATTGGACACTAGCCGACTTATCTCCGAGGGTCTAACGCTGCCTCATACCAGATGGATATATAATTTGGGTGTCAAGTTTCTTGTCTCCGACTCAAAACTCTCAGCTAATTCTCACCGTCAGATCCTGGTATGGACGACGGAACACACAAATAGCGTCGCGATTCAGTACATTGATGTCTAGCGTAACTATCTATAAGGGTCTATTGGTGCCTCGGTCACCGCATGTTCGCTCTTGGTCAGTCTTGTTTTCAAATCCGACGCTAATTTGACAGTTAATTGCGACATTCCCACCATCCTAACGACGTTGCATCACAGAAATTGCGTCGCGATTCAATACATTGGTCACTAGTCGACTTATCTCCGAGGGTCTATCGCTGTCTCATACCAGATGGACGTACTCTTTGGCAGTCAAGTTTGTTTTCTCCCTCTCATAACTCACAGTTAATTCTTATTGTCAGATCCTGGTATTGACGATGGAACACACAAATGGCGTCGCGATTCAATAGATCGATGTCCAGCGTAACTATCTACAAGGGTCTATTGTTGCCTCGGTCACCGGATGGTCGCGTTTTGTCATCTAGTTTTCAAATCCGACGCAAAACTGACAGTTAATTTATGTTCTCTCATCCTCTCAATGACGATGGAACACACATACTGCGATGGTTTTCAGAACATCGTCTTCCAGCAGATTTATCTCCAAGCATGCCTGGGTCACCACATGATCGTTCTCCTGCGAGTAAAGTTTCGGTTATCCGACGCAAATTTGACAGTTAATTGCGACATTCCCACCATCCTAACGACGTTGCATCACAGAAATTGCGCGCGATTCAATACATTGGTCACTAGCCGACTTATCTCCGAGGGTCTATCGCTGCCTCATACCAGATGGACGTACTCTTTGGCAGTCAAGTTTGTTTTCTCCCTCTCATAACTCACAGTTAATTCTTATTGTCAGATCCTGGTATTGACGATGGAACACACAAATGGCGTCGCGATTGAATAGATCGATGTCCAGCGTAACTATCTACAAGGGTCTATTGGTGCCTCGGTCACCGGATGGTCGCGTTTTGTCAGTCTAGTTTACAAATCCGACGCAAGATTGGCAGTTAATATTATTCCTCCCATACTCTCAATTACGATGGAACACACATACTGCGATGGTTTTCAGAACAACGTCTTCCAGCAGATTTATCTCCGAGCATGCCTTGGTCACCACATGATCGTTGTCCTACGAGTAAAGTTTCGGGAATCCGACGCAAATTTGACAGTTAATTGCGACATTCGCACCATCCTAATGACGATGCAACACAGAAATTGCGTCGCGATTCAATACATTGGTCACTAGCCGACTTATCTCCGAGGGTCTAACGCTGCCTCATATCAGATGGATGTACAATTTGGCTGTCAAGTTTCTTGTCTCCGACTCATAACTCACAGTTAATTCTTACTGTCAGATCCTGGTATCGACCATGGAACACACAAATAGCGTCGCGATTCAGTACATCGATGTCTAGCGTAACTATCTACAAGGGTCTATTGGTGCCTCGGTCACCGGATGTTCTCTCTTTGTCAGTCTAGTTTTCAAATCCGACGCAAATTTGACAATTAATTGCGACATTCCCACCATCCTAACGACGTTGCAACACAGAAATTGCGTCGCGATTAAATACATTGGTCACTAGCCGACTTATCTCCGAGGGTCTATCGCTGCCTCATACCAGATGGACGTACTCTTTGGCAGTCAAGTTTGTTTTCTCCCTCTCATAACTCACAGTTAATTCTTACCGTCAGATCCTGGTATTGACGATGGAACACACAAATAGCGTCGCGATTCAATAGATCGATGTCCAGCGTAACTATCTACAAGGGTCTATTGGTGCCTCGGTCACCGGATGGTCTCGTTTTGTCATGTAGTTTTCAAATCCGACGCAAAACTGACAGTTAATTTTATTTTCTCTCATCCTCTCAATGACGATAGAACACATACTGCGATGGTTTTCAGTACATCGTCTACCAGCAGATTTATCTCCAAGCATCTATTACTGCCTGGGTCACCACATGAACGTTGTCCTACGAGTAAAGTTTCGGGAATCCGACGCAAATTTGACAGTTAATTGCGACATTCCCACCATCCTAATGACGATGCAACACAGAAATTGCGTCGCGATTCAATACATTGGTCACTAGCCGACTTATCTCCGAGGGTCTAACGCTGCTTCATACCAGATGGATGTACAATTTGGCTGGCAAGTTTCTTGTCTCCGACTCAAAACTCTCAGCTAATTCTCACCGTCAGATCCTGGTATGGACGACGGAACACACAAATAGCGTCGCGATTCATTGATGTCTAGCGTAACTATCTATAAGGGTCTATTGGTGCCTCGGTCACCGGATGTTCGCTCTTTGTCAGTCTTGTTTTCAAATCCGACGCAAATTTGACAGTTAATTGCGACATTCCCACCATCCTAACGACGTTGCATCACAGAAATTTCGTCGCGATTCAATACATTGGTCACTAGTCGACTTATCTCCGAGGGTCTATCGCTGCCTCATACCAGATAGACGTACTCTTTGGCAGTCAAGTTTGTTTTCTCCCTCTCATAACTCACAGTTAATTCTTACCGTCAGAGCCTGGTAATGACGATGGAACACACAAATGGCGTCGATGTCCAGCGTAACTATCTACAAGGGTCTATTGGTGCCTCGGTCACCGGATGGTCGCGTTTTGTCAGTCTAGTTTACAAATCCGACGCAAGATTGGCAGTTAATTTTATTCCTCCCATACTCTCAATTACGATGGAACACACATCCTGCGATGGTTTTCAGAACATTGTCTTCCAGCAGATTTATCTCCGAGCATGCCTGGGTCACCACATGATCGTTGTCCTACGAGTAAAGTTTCGGGAATCCGACGCAAATTTGACAGTTAATTGCGACATTCGCACCATCCTAATGACGATGCAACACAGAAATTGCGTCGCGATTCAATACATTGGTCACTAGCCGACTTATCTCCGACGGTCTAACGCTGCTTCATACCAGATGGATGTATAATTTGGCTGTCAAGTTTCTTGCTTCCGACTCAGAACTCTCAGCTAATTCTCACCGTCAGATCCTGGTATGGACGACGGAACACACAAATAGCGATGTGATTCAGTACATCGATGTCTAGCATAACTATCTACAAGGCTCTATTGGTGCCTCGGTCACCGGATGTTCTCTCTTTGTCAGTCTAGTTTTCAAATCCGACGCAAATTTGACAATTAATTGCGACATTCCCACCATCCTAACGACGTTGCAACACAGAAATTGCGTCGCGATTAAATACATTGGTCACTAGCCGACTTATCTCCGAGGGTCTATCGGTGCCTCATAACAGATGGACGTACTCTTTGGCAGTCAAGTTTTTTTTCTCCCTCTCATAACTCACAGTTAATTCTTACCGTCAGATCCTGGTATTGACGATGGAACACACAAATAGCGTCGCGATTCAATGGATCGATGTCCAGCGTAACTATCTACAAGGGTCTATTGGTGCCTCGGTCACCGGATGGTCGCGTTTTGTCATCTAGTTTTCAAATCCGACGCAAAACTGACAGTTAATTTTATTTTCTCTCATCCTCTCAATGACGATAGAACACATACTGCGATGGTTTTCAGTACATCGTCTACCAGCAGATTTATCTCCAAGCATCTATTACTGCCTGGGTCACCACATAAACGTTGTCCTAAGAATAAAGTTTCGGGAATCCGACGCAAATTTGACAGTTAATTGCGACATTCCCACCATCCTAATGACGATGCAACACAGAAATTGCGTCGCGATTCAATACATTGGTCACTAGCCGACTTATCTCCGAGGGTCTAACGCTGCTTCATACCAGATGGATGTACAATTTGGCTGTCAAGTTTCTTGTCTCCGACTCAAAACTCTCAGCTAATTCTCACCGTCAGATCCTGGTATGGACGACGGAACACACAAATAGCGTCGCGATTCAATACACTGATGTCTAGCGTAACTATCTATAAGGGTCTATTGGTGCCTCGGTCACCGGATGTTCGCTCTTTGTCAGTCTTGTTTTCAAATCCGACGCAAATTTAACAGTTAATTGCGACATTCCCACCATCCTAACGACGTTGCAACACAGAAATTGCGTCGCGATTCAATACATTGGTCACTAGTCGACTTATCTCTGAGGGTCTATCGCTGCATCATACCAGATGGACGTATTCTTTGGCAGTCAAGTTAGTTTTCTCCCTCTCATAACTCACAGTTAATTCTTACCGTCAGATCTTGGTATTGACGATGGAACACAAGAATGGCGTCGCAATTCAATAGATCGATGTGCAGCGTAACTATCTACAAGGGTCTATTGGTGCCTCGGTCACCGGATGGTCGCGTTTTGTCAGTCTAGTTTACAAATCCGACGCAAGATTGGCAGTTAATTTTATTCCTCCCATACTCTCAAATACGATGGAACACACATACTGCGATGGTTTTCAGAACATCGTCTTCCAGCAGATTTATCTCCGAGCATGCCTGGGTCACCACATGATCGTTGTCCTACGAGAAAAGTTTCGGGAATCCGACGCAAATTTGACAGTTAATTGCGACATTCGCACCATCCTAATGACGATGCAAAACAGAAATTGCGTCGCGATTCAGTACATTGGTCACTAGCCGACTTATCTCCGACGGTCTAACGCTGCTTCATACCAGATGGATGTATAATTTGGCTGTCAAGTTTCTTGCTTCCGACTCAAAACTCTCAGATAATTCTCACCGTCAGAACCTGGTATGGACGACGGAACACACAAATAGCGATGTGATTCAGTACATCGATGTCTAGCGTAACTATCTACAAGGCTCTATTGGTGCCTCGGTCACCGGATGTTCTCTCTTTGTCAGTCTAGTTTTCAAATCCGACGCAAATTTGACAATTAATTGCGACATTCCCACCATCCTAACGACGTTGCAACACAGAAATTGCGTCGCGATTAAATACATTGGTCACTAGCCGACTTATCTCCGAGGGTCTATCGGTGCCTCATAACAGATGGACGTACTCTTTGGCAGTCAAGTTTGTTTTCTCCCTCTCATAACTCACAGTTAATTCTTACCGTCAGATCCTGGTACTGACGATGGAACACACAAATAGCGTCGCGATTCAATGGATCGATGTCCAGCGTAACTATCTACAAGGGTCTATTGGTGCCTCGGTCACCGGATGGTCGCGTTTTGTCATGTAGTTTTCAAATCCGACGCAAAACTGACAGTTAATTTTATTTTCTCTCATCCTCTCAATGACGATAGAACACATACTGCGGGGGTTTTCGGTACATCGTCTACCAGCAGATTTATCTCCAAGCATCTATTACTGCCTGGGTCACCACATAAACGTTGTCCTACGAGAAAAGTTTCGGGAATCCGACGCAAATTTGACAGTTAATTGCGACATTCCCACCATCCTAATGACGATGCAACACAGAAATTGCGTCGCGATTCAATACATTGGTCACTAGCCGACTTATCTCCGAGGGTCTAACGCAGCTTCATACCAGATGGATGTACAATTTGGCTGTCAAGTTTCTTGCCTCCGACTCAAAACTCTCAGCTAATTCTCACCGTCAGATCCTGGTATGGACGACGGAACACACAAATAGCGTCGCGATTCAATACACTGATGTCTAGCGTAACTATCTATAAGGGTCTATTGGTGCCTCGGTCACCGGATGTTCGCACTTTGTCAGTCTTGTTTTCAAATCCGACGCAAATTTAACAGTTAATTGCGACATTCCCACCATCCTAACGACGTTGCAACACAGAAATTGCGTCGCGATTCAATACATTGGTCACTAGTCGACTTATCTCTGAGGGTCTATCGCTGCATCATACCAGATGGACGTATTCTTTGGCAGTCAAGTTTGTTTTCTCCCTCTCATAACTCACAGTTAATTCTTACCGTCAGATCTTGGTATTGACGATGGAACACAAAAATGGCGTCGCGATTCAATAGATCGATGTGCAGCGTAACTATCTACAAGGGTCTATTGGTGCCTCGGTCACCGGATGGTCGCGTTTTGTCAGTCTAGTTTACAAATCCGACGCAAGATTGGCAGTTAATATTATTCCTCCCATACTCTCAATTACGATGGAACACACATACTGCGATGGTTTTCAGAACATCGTCTTCCAGCAGATTTACCTCCGAGCATGCCTTGGTCACCACATGATCGTTGTCCTACGAGTAAAGTTTCGGGAATCCGACGCAAATTTGACAGTTAATTGCGACATTCCCATCGTCCTAATGACGATGCAACACAGAAATTGCGTCGCGATTCAATACATTGGACACTAGCCGACTTATCTCCGAGGGTCTAACGCTGCCTCATACCAGATGGATATATAATTTGGGTGTCAAGTTTCTTGTCTCCGACTCAAAACTCTCAGCTAATTCTCACCGTCAGATCCTGGTATGGACGACGGAACACACAAATAGCGTCGCGATTCAGTACATTGATGTCTAGCGTAACTATCTATAAGGGTCTATTGGTGCCTCGGTCACCGCATGTTCGCTCTTGGTCAGTCTTGTTTTCAAATCCGACGCTAATTTGACAGTTAATTGCGACATTCCCACCATCCTAACGACGTTGCATCACAGAAATTGCGTCGCGATTCAATACATTGGTCACTAGTCGACTTATCTCCGAGGGTCTATCGCTGTCTCATACCAGATGGACGTACTCTTTGGCAGTCAAGTTTGTTTTCTCCCTCTCATAACTCACAGTTAATTCTTATTGTCAGATCCTGGTATTGACGATGGAACACACAAATGGCGTCGCGATTCAATAGATCGATGTCCAGCGTAACTATCTACAAGGGTCTATTGTTGCCTCGGTCACCGGATGGTCGCGTTTTGTCATCTAGTTTTCAAATCCGACGCAAAACTGACAGTTAATTTATGTTCTCTCATCCTCTCAATGACGATGGAACACACATACTGCGATGGTTTTCAGAACATCGTCTTCCAGCAGATTTATCTCCAAGCATGCCTGGGTCACCACATGATCGTTCTCCTGCGAGTAAAGTTTCGGTTATCCGACGCAAATTTGACAGTTAATTGCGACATTCCCACCATCCTAACGACGTTGCATCACAGAAATTGCGCGCGATTCAATACATTGGTCACTAGCCGACTTATCTCCGAGGGTCTATCGCTGCCTCATACCAGATGGACGTACTCTTTGGCAGTCAAGTTTGTTTTCTCCCTCTCATAACTCACAGTTAATTCTTATTGTCAGATCCTGGTATTGACGATGGAACACACAAATGGCGTCGCGATTCAATAGATCGATGTCCAGCGTAACTATCTACAAGGGTCTATTGGTGCCTCGGTCACCGGATGGTCGCGTTTTGTCAGTCTAGTTTACAAATCCGACGCAAGATTGGCAGTTAATATTATTCCTCCCATACTCTCAATTACGATGGAACACACATACTGCGATGGTTTTCAGAACAACGTCTTCCAGCAGATTTATCTCCGAGCATGCCTTGGTCACCACATGATCGTTGTCCTACGAGTAAAGTTTCGGGAATCCGACGCAAATTTGACAGTTAATTGCGACATTCGCACCATCCTAATGACGATGCAACACAGAAATTGCGTCGCGATTCAATACATTGGTCACTAGCCGACTTATCTCCGAGGGTCTAACGCTGCCTCATATCAGATGGATGTACAATTTGGCTGTCAAGTTTCTTGTCTCCGACTCATAACTCACAGTTAATTCTTACTGTCAGATCCTGGTATCGACCATGGAACACACAAATAGCGTCGCGATTCAGTACATCGATGTCTAGCGTAACTATCTACAAGGGTCTATTGGTGCCTCGGTCACCGGATGTTCTCTCTTTGTAAGTCTAGTTTTCAAATCCGACGCAAATTTGACAATTAATTGCGACATTCCCACCATCCTAACGACGTTGCAACACAGAAATTGCGTCGCGATTAAATACATTGGTCACTAGCCGACTTATCTCCGAGGGTCTATCGCTGCCTCATACCAGATGGACGTACTCTTTGGACGTCAAGTTTGTTTTCTCCCTCTCATAACTCACAGTTAATTCTTACCGTCAGATCCTGGTATTGACGATGGAACACACAAATAGCGTCGCGATTCAATAGATCGATGTCCAGCGTAACTATCTACAAGGGTCTATTGGTGCCTCGGTCACCGGATGGTCGCGTTTTGTCAGTCTAGTTTACAAATCCGACGAAAGATTGGCAGTTAATTTTATTCCTCCCATACTCTCAATTACGATGGAACACACATACTGCAATGGTTTTCAGAACATCGTCTTCCAGCAGATTTATCTCCGAGCATGCCTGGTTCACCACATGATCTTTCTCCTGCGAGTAATGTTTCGGGAATCCGACGCAAATTTGACAGTTAATTGAGACATTCCCACCATCCTAATGACGATGCAACACAGAAATTGCGTCGCGATTCAATACATTGGTCACAAGCCGACTTATCTCCGAGGGTCTAACGCTGCCACCTACCAGATGTTGTACATTTTGGCTGTCAAGTTTCTTGTCTCCGACTCAAAACTCTCAGCTAATTCTCACCGTCAGATCCTGGTATGGACGATGGAACACACAAATAGCGTGGCGATTTAATACATCGATGTCTAGCGTAACTACCTATAAGGGTCTATTGGTGCCTCGGTCACCGGATGTTCGCTCTTTGTCAGTCTTGTTTTCAAGTCCGACGCAAATTTGACAGTTAATTGCGACATTCCCAACATCCTAACGACGTTGCAACACAGAAATTGCGTCGCGATTCAACACATTGGTCACTAGCCGACTTATCTCCGAGGGTCTATCGCTGCCTCATACCAGATGGACGTACTCTTTGGCAGTCAAGTTTGTTTTCTCCCTCTCATAACTCACAGTTAATTCTTACCGTCAGATCCTGGTATTGACGATGGAACACACAAATAGCGTCGCGATTCAATAGATCGATGTCTAGCGTAACTATCTACAAGGGTCTATTGGTGCCTCGGTCACCGGATGGTCGCGCTTTGTCAGTCTAGTTTTCAAATCCGACGCAAAACTGATAGTTAATTTTATTCCTCAAGTACTCTCAATTACGATGGAACACACATACTGCGATGGTTTTCAGAACATCGTCTTCCAGCAAATTTATCTCCAAGCATGCCTGGGTCACCACATGATCGTTCTCCTGCGAGTAAAGTTTCGGTTATCCGACGCAAATTTGACAGTTAATTGCCACATTCCCACCATCCTAACGACGTTGCATCACAGAAATTGCGCGCAATTCAATACATTGGTCACTAGCCGACTTATCTCCGAGGGTCTATCGCTGCCTCATACCAGATGGACGTACTCTTTGGCAGTCAAGTTTGTTTTCTCCCTCTCATAACCCACAGTTAATTCTTATTGTCAGATCCTGGTATTGACGATGGAACTCACAAATGGCGTCGCCCTTCAATAGATCGATGTCCAGCGTAACTATCTACAAGGGTCTATTGGTGCCTCGGTCACCGGATGGTCGCGTTTTGTCAGTCTAGTTTACAAATCCGACGCAAGATTGGCAGTTAATATTATTCCTCCCATACTCTCAATTACGATGGAACACGCATACTGCGATGGTTTTCAGAACATCGTCTTCCAGCAGATTTATCTCCGAGCATGCCTTGGTCACCACATGATCGTTGTCCTACGAGTAAAGTTTCGGGAATCCGACGCAAATTTGACAGTTAATTGCGACATTCGCACCATCCTAATGACGATGCAGTACAGAAATTGCGTCGCGATTCAATATATTGGTCACTAGCCGACTTATCTCCGAGGGTCTAACGCTGCCTCATATCAGATGGATGTACAATTTGGCTGTCAAGTTTCTTGTCTCCGACTCATAACTCACAGTTAATTCTTACTGTCAGATCCTGGTATCGACCATGGAACACACAAATAGCGTCGCGATTCAGTACATCGATGTCTAGCGTAACTATCTACAAGGGTCTATTGGTGCCTCGGTCACCGGATGTTCTGTCTTTGTCAGTCTAGTTGTCAAATCCGACGCAAATTTGACAATTAATTGCGACATTCCCACCATCCTAACGACGTTGCAACACAGAAATTGCGTCGCGATTAAATACATTGGTCACTAGCCGACTTATCTCGGAGGGTCTATCGCTGCCTCATACCAGATGGACGTACTCTTTGGCCGTCAAGTTTGTTTTCTCCCTCTCATAACTCACAGTTAATTCTTACCGTCAGATCCTGGTATTGACGATGGAATACACAAATAGCGTCGCGATTCAATAGATCGATGTCCAGCGTAACTATCTACAAGGGTCTATTGGTGCCTCGGTCACCGGATGGTCGCGTTTTGTCATCTAGTTTTCAAATCCGACGCAAAACTGACAGTTAATTTTATTTTCTCTCATCCTCTCAATGACGATAGAACACATACTGCGATGGTTTTCAGTACATCGTCTACCAGCAGATTTATCTCCAAGCATTTATTACTGCCTGGGTCACCACATGAACGTTGTCCTACGAGTAAAGTTTCGGGAATCCGACGAAAATTTGACAGTTAATTGCGACATTCCCACCATCCTAAAGACGATGCAACACAGAAATTGCGTCGCGATTCAATACATTGGTCACTAGCCGACTTATCTCCGAGGGTCTAACGCTGCTTCATACCAGATGGATGTACAATTTGGCTGTCAAGTTTCTTGTCTCCGACTCAAAACTCTCAGCTAATTCTCACCGTCAGATCCTGGTATGAACTACGGAACATACAAATAGCGTCGCGATTCAGTACATTGATGTCTAGCGTAACTATCTATAAGGGTCTATTGGGGCCTCGGTCACCGGATGTTCGCTCTTTCAAAGTCTTGTTTTCAAATCCGACGCAAATTTGACAGTTAATTGCGACATTCCCACCATCCTAACGACGTTGCATCAACGCGATTCAATACATTGGTCACTAGTCGACTTATCTCCGAGGGTCTATCGCTCCCTCATACCAGATGGACGTACTTTTTGGCAGTGAAGTTTGTTTTCTCCCTCTCATAACTCACAGTTAATTCTTACCGTCAGATCCTGGTATTGACGATGGAACACACAAATGGCGTCGCGATTCAATAGATCGATGTCCAGCGTAACTATCTACAAGGGTCTATTGGTGCCTCGGTCACCGGATGGTCGCGTTTTGTCAGTCTAGTTTACAAATCCGACGAAAGATTGGCAATTAATTTTATTCCTCCCATACTCTCAATTACGATGTAACACACATACTGCAATGGTTTTCAGAACATCGTCTTCCAGCAGATTTATCTCCGAGCATGCCTGGTTCACCACATGATCTTTCTCCTGCGAGTAATGTTTCGGGAATCCGACGCAAATTTGACAGTTAATTGAGACATTCCCACCATCCTAATGACGATGCAACACAGAAATTGCGTCGCGATTCAATACATTGGTCACAAGCCGACTTATCTCCGAGGGTCTAACGCTGCCACCTACCAGATGTTGTACAATTTGGCTGTCAAGTTTCTTGTCTCCGACTCAAAACTCTCAGCTAATTCTCACCGTCAGATCCTGGTATGGACGATGGAACACACAAATAGCGTCGCGATTTAATACATCGATGTCTAGCGTAACTACCTATAAGGGTCTATTGGTGCCTCGGTCACCGGATGTTCGCTCTTGGTCAGTCTTGTTTTCAAGTCCGACGCAAATTTGACAGTTAATTGCGACATTCCCAACATCCTAACTACGTTGCAACACAGAAATTGCGTCGCGATTCAATACATTGGTCACTAGCCGACTTATCTCCGAGGGTCTATCGCTGCCTCATCCCAGATGGACGTAGTTTTTGATAGTCAAGTTTGTTTTCTCCCTCTCATAACTCACAGTTAATTCTTACCGTCAGATCCTGGTATTGACGATGGAACACACAAATAGCGTCGCGATTCAATAGATCGATGTCCAGCGTAACTATCTACAAGGGTCTACTGGTGACTCGGTCACCGGATGGTCGCGTTTTGTCATCTAGTTTTCAAATCCGACGCAAAACTGACAGTTAATTTATGTTCTCTCATCCTCTCAATGACGATGGAATACACATACTGCGATGGTTTTCAGAACATCGTCTTCCAGCAGATTTATCTCCAAGCATGCCTGGGTCACCACATGATCGTTCTCCTGCGAGTAAAGTTTCGGTTATCCGACGCAAATTTGACAGTTAATTGCGACATTCCCACCATCCTAATGACGATGCAACACAGAAATTGCGTCGCGATTCAATACATTGGTCACTAGCCGACTTATCTCCGACGGTCTAACGCTGCCTCATACCAGATGGATGTATAATTTGGGTGTCAAGTTTCTTGTCTCCGACTCAAAACTCTCAGCTAACTCTCACCGTCAGATTCTGGTATGGACGACGGAACACACAAATAGCGTCGCGATTCAGTACATTGATGTCTAGCGTAACTATCTATAAGGGTCTATTGGTGCCTCGGTCACCGGATGTTCGCTCTTGGTCAGTCTTGTTTTCAAATCCGACGCAAATTTGACAGTTAATTGCGACATTCCCACCATCCTAACGACGTTGCATCACAGAAATTGCGTCGCGATTCAATACATTGGTCACTAGCCGACTTATCTCCGAAGGTCTATCGCTGCCTCATACCAGATGGACGTACTCTTTGGCAGTCAAGTTTGTTTTCTCCCTCTCATAACTCACAGTTAATTCTTATTGTCAGATCCTGGTATTGACGATGGAACACACAAATGGCGTCGCGATTCAATAGATCGATGTATAGCGTAACTATCTACAAGGGTCTATTGGTGCCTCGGTCACCGGATGGTCGCGTTTTGTCAGTCTAGTTTACAAATCCGACGCAAGATTGGCAGTTAATATTATTCCTCCCATACTCTCAATTACGATGGAACACACATACTGCGATGGTTTTCAGAACATCGTCTTCCAGCAGATTTATCTCCGCGCATGACTTGGTCACCACATGATCGTTGTCCTACGAGTAAAGTTTCGGGAATCCGACGCAAATTTGACAGTTAATTGCGACATTCGCACCATCCTAATGACGATGCAACACAGAAATTGCGTCGCGATTCAATACATTGGTCACTAGCCGACTTATCTCCGAGGGTCTAACGCTGCCTCATACCAGATGGACGTACTCTTTGGCAGTCAAGTTTGTTTTCTCCCTCTCATAACTCACAGTTAATTCTTACCGTCAAATCCTGGTATGGACGACGGAACACACAAATAGCGTCGTGACTCAGTACATTGATGTGTAGCGTAACTATCTATAAGGGTCTATTGGTGCCTCGGTCACCGGATGTTCGCTCTTTGTCAGTCTTGTTTTCAAGTCCGACGCAAATTTGACAGTTAATTGCGACATTCCCAACATCCTAACGACGTTGCAACACAGAAATTGCGTCGCGATTCAATACATTGGTCACTAGCCGACTTATCTCCGAGGGTCTATCGCTGCCTCATACCAGATGGACGTACTCTTTGGCAGTCAAGTTTGTTTTCTCCCTCTCATAACTCACAGTTAATTCTTACCGTCAGTTCCTGGTATTGACGATGGAACACACAAATAGCGTCGCGATTCAATAGATCGATGTCCAGTGTAACTATCTACAAGGGTCTACTGGTGCCTCAGTCACCGGATGGTCGCGTTTTGTCATCTAGTTTTCAAATCCGACGCAAAACTGACAGTTAATTTATGTTCTCTCATCCTCTCAATGACGATGGAACACACATACTGCGATGGTTTTCAGAACATCGTCTTCCAGCAGATTTATCTCCGAGCATGCCTTGGTCACCACATGATCGTTGTCCTACGAGTAAAGTTTCGGTTATCCGACGCAAATTTGACAGTTAATTGCGACATTCCCACCATCCTAATGACGATGCAACACAGAAATTGCGTCGCGATTCAATACATTGGTCACTAGCCGACTTATCTCCGACGGTCTAACGCTGCCTCATACCAGATGGATGTATAATTTGGGTGTCAAGTTTCTTGTCTCCGACTCAAAACTCTCAGCTAACTCTCACCGTCAGATCCTGGTATGGACGACGGAACACACAAATAGCGCCGCGATTCAGTACATTGATGTCTAGCGTAACTATCTATAAGGGTCTATTGGTGCCTCGGTCACCGGATGTTCGCTCTTGGTCAGTCTTGTTTTCAAATCCGACGCAAATTTGACAGTTAATTGCGACATTCCCACCATCCTAACGACGTTGCATCACAGAAATTGCGTCGCGATTCAATACATTGGTCACTAGCCGACTTATCTCCGAGGGTCTAACGCTGCTTCATACCAGATGGATGTACAATTTGGCTGTCAAGTTTCTTGTCTCCGACTCAAAACTCTCAGCTAATTCTCACCGTCAGATCCTGGTATGAACTACGGAACATACAAATAGCGTCGC
This sequence comes from Schistocerca gregaria, assembly GCF_023897955.1. Lineage (NCBI taxonomy): Eukaryota > Metazoa > Arthropoda > Insecta > Orthoptera > Acrididae > Schistocerca > Schistocerca gregaria. The sequence goes on from NW_026061830.1 coordinate 1,246,054, forward strand.
GATTCAGTACATTGATGTCTAGCGTAACTATCTATAAGGGTCTATTGGGGCCTCGGTCACCGGATGTTCGCTCTTTCAAAGTCTTGTTTTCAAATCCGACGCAAATTTGACAGTTAATTGCGACATTCCCACCATCCTAACGACGTTGCAACACAGAAATTGCGTCGCGATTCAATACATTGGTCACTAGTCGACTTATCTCCGAGAGTCTATCGCTCCCTCATACCAGATGGACGTACTTTTTGGCAGTCAAGTTTGTTTTCTCCCTCTCATAACTCACAGTTAATTCTTACCGTCAGATCCTGGTATTGACGATGGAACACACAAATGGCGTCGCGATTCAATAGATCGATGTCCAGCGTAACTATCTACAAGGGTCTATTGGTGCCTCGGTCACCGGATGGTCGCGCTTTGTCAGTCTAGTTTACAAATCCGACGAAAGATTGGCAGTTAATTTTATTCCTCCCATACTCTCAATTACGATGTAACACACATACTGCAATGGTTTTCAGAACATCGTCTTCCAGCAGATTTATCTCCGAGCATGCCTGGTTCACCACATGATCTTTCTCCTGCGAGTAATGTATCGGGAATCCGACGCAAATTTGACAGTTAATTGAGACATTCCCACCATCCTAATGACGATGCAACACAGAAATTGCGTCGCGATTCAATACATTGGTCACAAGCCGACTTATCTCCGAGGGTCTAACGCTGCCACCTACCAGATGTTGTACAATTTGGCTGTCAAGTTTCTTGTCTCCGACTCAAAACTCTCAGCTAATTCTCACCGTCAGATCCTGGTATGGACGATGGAACACACAAATAGCGTCGCGATTTAATACATCGATGTCTAGCGTAACTACCTATAAGGGTCTATTGGTGCCTCGGTCACCGGATGTTCGCTCTTTGTCAGTCTTGTTTTCAAGTCCGACGCAAATTTGACAGTTAATTGCGACATTCCCAACATCCTAACGACGTTGCAACACAGAAATTGCGTCGCGATTCAACACATTGGTCACTAGCCGACTTATCTCCGAGGGTCTATCGCTGCCTCATACCAGATGGACGTACTCTTTGGCAGTCAAGTTTGTTTTCTCCCTTTCATAACTCACAGTTAATTCTTACCGTCAGATCCTGGTATTGACGATGGAACACACAAATAGCGTCGCGATTCAATAGATCGATGTATAGCGTAACTATCTACAAGGGTCTATTGGTGCCTCGGTCACCGGATGGTCGCGTTTTGTCAGTCTAGTTTACAAATCCGACGCAAGATTGGCAGTTAATATTATTCCTCCCATACTCTCAATTACGATGGAACACACATACTGCGATGGTTTTCAGAACATCGTCTTCCAGCAGATTTATCTCCGAGCATGACTTGGTCACCACATGATCGTTGTCCTACGAGTAAAGTTTCGGGAATCCGACGCAAATTTGACAGTTAATTGCGACATTCGCACCATCCTAATGACGATGCAACACAGAAATTGCGTCGCGATTCAATACATTGGTCACTAGCCGACTTATCTCCGAGGGTCTAACGCTGCCTCATACCAGATGGATGTACAATTTGGCTGTCAAGTCTCTTGTCTCCGACTCATAACTCACAGTTACTTCTTACCGTCAGATCCTGGTATCGACCATGGAACACACAAATAGCGTCGCGATTCAGTACATCGATGTCTAGCGTAACTATCTACAAGGGTCCATTGGTGCCTCGGTCACCGGATGTTCTCTCTTTGTCAGTCTAGTTTTCAAATCCGACGCAAATTTGACAATTAATTGCGACATTCCCACCATCCTAACGACGTTGCAACACAGAAATTGCGTCGCGATTCAATACATTGGTCACTAGCCGACTTATCTCCGAGGGTCTATCGCTGCCTCATACCAGATGGACGTACTCTTTGGCAGTCAAGTTTGTTTTCTCCCTCTCATAACTCACAGTTAATTCTTACCGTCAAATCCTGGTATTGACGATGGAACACACAAATAGCGTCGCGATTCAATAGATCGATGTCCAGCGTAACTATCTACAAGGGTCTATTGGTGCCTCGGTCACCGGATGTTCGCTCTTGGTCAGTCTAGTTTACAAATCCGACGCAAGATTGGCAGTTAATTTTATTCCTCCCATACTCTCAATTACGATGGAACACACATACTGCCATGATTTTCAGAACATTGTCTTCCAGCAGATTTATCTCCGAGCATGCCTGGGTCACCACATGATCGTTGTCCTATGAGTAAAGTTTCGGGAATCCGACGCAAATTTGACAGTTAATTGCGACATTCGTACCTTCCTAATGACGATGCAACACAGAAATTGCGTCGCGATTCAATACATTGGCCACTAGCCGACTTATCTCCGAGGGTCTAACGCTGCTCATACCAGATGGATGTATAATTTGGCTGTCAAGTTTCTTGTCTCCGACTCAAAACTCTCAGCTCATTCTCACCGTCAGATCCTGGTATGGACGACGGAACACACAAATAGCGTCGCGATTCAGTACATTGATGTGTAGCGTAACTATCTATAAGGGTCTGTTGGTGCCTCGGTCACCTGATGTTCGCTCTTGGTCAGTCTTGTTTTCAAATCCGACGCAAATTTGACAGTTAATTGCGACATTCCCACCATCCTAAAGACGTTGAATCACAGAAATTGCGTCGCGATTCAATACATTGGTCACTAGTCGATTTATCTCCGAGGGTCTATCGCTGCCTCATAGCAGATGGACGTACTCTTTGGCAGTCAAGTTTGTTTTCTCCCTCTCATAACTCACAGTTAATTCTTACCGTCAGATCCTGGTATTGACGACGGAACACACAAATAGCGTCGCGATTCAATAGATCGATGTCCAGCGTAACTATCTACAAGGGTCTATTGGTGCCTCGGTCACCGGATGTTCGCTCTTGGTCAGTCTAGTTTACAAATCCGACGCAAGATTGGCAGTTAATTTTATTCCTCCCATACTCTCAATTACGATGGAACACACATACTGCCATGGTTTTCAGAACATTGTCTTCCAGCAGATTTATCTCCGAGCATGCCTGGGTCACCACATGATCGTTGTCCTATGAGTAAAGTTTCGGGAATCCGACGCAAATTTGACAGTTAATTGCGACATTCGTACCTTCCTAATGACGATGCAACACAGAAATTGCGTCGCGATTCAATACATTGGTCACTAGCCGACTTATCTCCGAGGGTCTAACGCTGCTCATACCAGATGGATGTATAATTTGGCTGTCAAGTTTCTTGTCTCCGACTCAAAACTCTCAGCTCATTCTCACCGTCAGATCCTGGTATGGATGACGGAACACACAAATAGCGTCGTGATTCAGTACATTGATGTGTAGCGTAACTATCTATAAGGGTCTATTGGTGCCTCGGTCACCGGATGTTCGCTCTTGGTCAGTCTTGTTTTCAAATCCGACGCAAATTTGACAGTTAATTGCGACATTCCCACCATCCTAACGACGTTGCATCACAGAAATTGCGTCGCGATTCAATACATTGGTCACTAGCCGACTTATCTCCGAGGGTCTATCGCTGCCTCATACCAGATGGACGTACTCTTTGGCAGTCAAGTTTGTTTTCTCCCTCTCATAACTCACAGTTAATTCTTATTGTCAGATCTTGGTATTGACGATGGAACACACAAATGGCGTCGCGATTCAATAGATCGATGTATAGCGTAACTATCTACAAGGGTCTATTGGTGCCTCGGTCACCGGATGTTCGCTCTTTGTCGGTCTTGTTTTCAAAACCGACGCAAATTTACAGTTAATTGCGACATTCCCACCATCCTAACGACGTTGCAACACAGAAATTGCGTCGCGAATCAATACATTGGTCACTAGCCGACTTATCTCCGAGGGTCTATCGCTGCATCATACCAGATGGTGACCAATGACATTCTTTGGCAGTCAAGTTTGTTTTCTCCCTCTCATAACTCACAGTTAATTCTTACCGTCAGATCTTGGTATTGACGATGGAACACAAAAATGGCGTCGCGTTTCAATAGATCGATGTCCAGCGTAACTATCTACAAGGGTCTATTGGTGCCTCGGTCACCGGATGGTCGCGTTTTGTCATCTAGTTTTCAAATCCGACGCAAAACTGAAAGTTAATTTTATTTTCTCTCATCCTCTCAATGACGATAGAACACATACTGCGATGGTTTTCAGTACATCGTCTACCAGCAGATTTATCTCCAAGCATTTATTACTGCCTGGGTCACCACATGAACGTTGTCCTACGAGTAAAGTTTCGGGAATCCGACGCAAATTTGACAGTTAATTGCGACATTCGCACCATCCTAATGACGATGCAACACAGAAATTGCGTCGCGATTCAATACATTGGTCACTAGCCGACTTATCTCCGACGGTCTAACGCTGACTCATACCAGATGGATGTACAATTTGGCTGGCAAGTCTCTTGTCTCCGACTCATAACTCACAGTTAATTCTTACCGTCAGATCCTGGTATCGACCATGGAACACACAAATAGCGTCGCGATTCAGTACATCGATGTCTAGCGTAACTATCTACAAGGGTCTATTGGTGCCCTGGTCACCGGATGTTCTCTCTTTGTCAGTCTAGTTTTCAAATCCGACGCAAATTTGACAATTAATTGCGACATTCCCACCATCCTAACGACGTTGCAACACAGAAATTGCGTCGCGATTAAATACATTGGTAACTAGCCGACTTATCTCCGAGGGTCTATCGCTGCCTCATACTAGATGGACGTACTCTTTGGCAGTCAAGTTTGTTTTCTCCCTCTCATAACTCACAGTTAATTCTTATTGTCAGATCCTGGTATTGACGATGGAACACACAAATGGCGTCGCGATTGAATAGATCGATGTATAGCGTAACTATCTACAAGGGTCTATTGGTGCCTCGGTCACCGGATGGTCGCGTTTTGTCAGTCTAGTTTACAAATCCGACGCAAGATTGGCAGTTAATATTATTTCTCCCATACTCTCAATTACGATGGAACACACATACTGCGATGGTTTTCAGAACATCGTCTTCCAGCAGATTTATCTCCGAGCATGACTTGGTCACCACATGATCGTTGTCCTACCAGTAAAGTTTCGGGAATCCGACGCAAATTTGACAGTTAATTGCGACATTCGCACCATCCTAATGACGATGCAACACAGAAATTGCGTCGCGATTCAATACATTGGTCACTAGCCGACTTATCTCCGAGGGTCTAACGCTGCCTCATACCAGATGGATGTACAATTTGGCTGTCAAGTCTCTTGTCTCCGACTCATAACTCACAGTTAATTCTTACCGTCAGATCCTGGTATCGACCATGGAACACACAAATAGCGTCGCGATTCAGTACATCGATGTCTAGCGTAACTATCTACAAGGGTCTATTGGTGCCTCGGTCACCGGATGTTCTCTCTTTGTCAGTCTAGTTTTCAAATCCGACGCAAATTTGACAATTAATTGCGACATTCCCACCATCCTAACGACGTTGCAACACAGAAATTGCGTAGCGATTCAATACATTGGTCACTAGCCGACGTATCTCCGAGGGTCTATCGCTGCCTCATACCAGATGGACGTACTCTTTGGCAGTCAAGTTTGTTTTCTCCCTCTCATAACTCACAGTTAATTCTTACCGTCAAATCCTGGTATTGACGATGGAACACACAAATAGCGTCGCGATTCAATAGATCGATGTCCAGCGTAACTATCTACAAGGGTCTATTGGTGCCTCGGTCACCGGATGGTCGCGTTTTGTCATCTAGTTTTCATATCCGACGCAAACTGACAGTTAATTTTATTTTCTCTCATCCTCTCAATGACGATAGAACACATACTGCGATGGTTTTCAGTACATCGTCTACCAGCAGATTTATCTCCAAGCATTTATTACTGCCTGGGTCACCACATGAACGTTGTCCTACGAGTAAAGTTTCGGGAATCCGACGCAAATTTGACAGTTAATTGCGACATTCCCACCATCATAACGACGTAGAATCACAGAAATTGCGTCGCGATTCAATACATTGGTCACTAGTCGATTTATCTCCGAGGGTCTATCGTTGCCTCATACCAGATGGACGTACTCTTTGGCAGTCAAGTTTGTTTTCTCCCTCTCATAACTCACAGTTAATTCTTACCGTCAGATCCTGGTATTGACGACGGAACACACAAATAGCGTCGCGATTCAATAGATCGATGTCCAGCGTAACTATCTACAAGGGTCTATTGGTGCCTCGGTCACCGGATGTTCGCTCTTGGTCAGTCTAGTTTACAAATCCGACGCAAGATTGGCAGTTAATTTTATTCCTCCCATACTCTCAATTACGATGGAACACACATACTGCCATGGTTTTCAGAACATTGTCTTCCAGCAAATTTATCTCCGAGCATGCCTGGGTCACCACATGATCGTTGTCCTATGAGTAAAGTTTCGGGAATCCGACGCAAATTTGACAGTTAATTGCGACATTCGTACCTTCCTAATGACGATGCAACACAGAAATTGCGTCGCGATTCAATACATTGGTCACTAGCCTACTTATCTCCGAGGGTCTAACGCTGCTCATACCAGATGGATGTATAATTTGGCTGTCAAGTTTCTTGTCTCCGACTCAAAACTCTCAGCTCATTCTCACCGTCAGATCCTGGTATGGACGACGGAACACACAAATAGCTTCGTGATTCAGTACATTGATGTGTAGCGTAACTATCTATAAGGGTCTATTGGTGCCTCGGTCACCGGATGTTCGCTCTTGGTCAGTCTTGTTTTCAAATCCGACGCAAATTTGACAGTTAATTGCGACATTCCCACCATCCTAACGACGTTGCATCACAGAAATTGCGTCGCGATTCAATACATTGGTCACTAGCCGACTTATCTCCGAGGGTCTATCGCTGCCTCATACCAGATGGACGTACTCTTTGGCAGTCAAGTTTGTTTTCTCCCTCTCATAACTCACAGTTAATTCTTATTGTCAGATCTTGGTATTGACGATGGAACACACAAATGGCGTCGCGATTCAATAGATCGATGTATAGCGTAACTATCTACAAGGGTCTATTGGTGCCTCGGTCACCGGATGTTCGCTCTTTGTCAGTCTTGTTTTCAAAACCGACGCAAATTTACAGTTAATTGCGACATTCCCACCATCCTAACGACGTTGCAACACAGAAATTGCGTCGCGAATCAATACATTGGTCACTAGCCGACTTATCTCCGAGGGTCTATCGCTGCATCATACCAGATGGTGACCAATGACATTCTTTGGCAGTCAAGTTTGTTTTCTCCCTCCCATAACTCACAGTTAATTCTTACCGTCAGATCTTGGTATTGACGATGGAACACAAAAATGGCGTCGCGTTTCAATAGATCGATGTCCAGCGTAACTATCTACAAGGGTCTATTGGTGCCTCGGTCACCGGATGGTCGCGTTTTGTCATCTAGTTTTCAAATCCGACGCAAAACTGAAAGTTAATTTTATTTTCTCTCATCCTCTCAATGACGATAGAACACATACTGCGATGGTTTTCAGTACATCGTCTACCAGCAGATTTATCTCCAAGCATTTATTACTGCCTGGGTCACCACATGAACGTTGTCCTACGAGTAAAGTTTCGGGAATCCGACGCAAATTTGACAGTTAATTGCGACATTCGCACCATCCTAATGACGATGCAACACAGAAATTGCGTCGCGATTCAATACATTGGTCACTAGCCGACTTATCTCCGACGGTCTAACGCTGACTCATACCAGATGGATGTACAATTTGGCTGGCAAGTCTCTTGTCTCCGACTCATAACTCACAGTTAATTCTTACCGTCAGATCCTGGTATCGACCATGGAACACACAAATAGCGTCGCGATTCAGTACATCGATGTCTAGCGTAACTATCTACAAGGGTCTATTGGTGCCCTGGTCACCGGATGTTCTCTCTTTGTCAGTCTAGTTTTCAAATCCGACGCAAATTTGACAATTAATTGCGACATTCCCACCATCCTAACGACGTTGCAACACAGAAATTGCGTCGCGATTAAATACATTGGTCACTAGCCGACTTATCTCCGAGGGTCTATCGCTGCCTCATACCAGATGGACGTACACTTTGGCAGTCAAGTTTGTTTTCTCCCTCTCATAACTCACAGTTAATTCTTACCGTCAGATCCTGGTATTGACGATGGAACACACAAATAGCGTCGCGATTCAATAGATCGATGTCCAGCGTAACTATCTACAAGGGTCTATTGGTGCCTCGGTCACCGGATGGTCGCGTTTTGTCATCTAGTTTTCAAATCCGACGCAAAACTGAAAGTTAATTTTATTTTCTCTCATCCTCTCAATGACGATAGAACACATACTGCGATGGTTTTCAGTACATCGTCTACCAGCAGATTTATCTCCAAGCATTTATTACTGCCTGGGTCACCACATGAACGTTGTCCTACGAGTAAAGTTTCGGGAATCCGACGCAAATTTGACAGTTAATTGCGACATTCCCACCATCCTAACGACGTTGCAACACAGAAATTGCGTCGCGATTCAATACATTGGTCACTAGCCGACTTATCTCCGAGGGTCTATCGCTGCCTCATACCAGATGGACGTACTCTTTGGCAGTCAAGTTTGTTTTCCCCTCTCATAACTCACAGTTAATTCTTACCGTCAGAACCTGGTATTGACGATGGAACACACAAATAACGTCGCGATTCAATAGATCGATGTCCAGCGTAACTATCTACAAGGGTCTATTGGTGCCTCGGTCACCGGATGTTCGCTCTTTGTCAGTCTTGTTTTCAAAACCGACGCAAATTTACAGTTAATTGCGACATTCCCACCATCCTAACGACGTTGCAACACAGAAATTGCGTCGCGAATCAATACATTGGTCACTAGCCGACTTATCTACGAGGGTCTATCGCTGCATCATACCAGATGGTGACCAATGACATTCTTTGGCAGTCAAGTTTGTTTTCTCCCTCTCATAACTCACAGTTAATTCTTACCGTCAGATCTTGGTATTGACGATGGAACACAAAAATGGCGTCGCGTTTCAATAGATCGATGTCCAGCGTAACTATCTACAAGGGTCTATTGGTGCCTCGGTCACCGGATGGTCGCGTTTTGTCATCTAGTTTTCAAATCCGACGCAAAACTGAAAGTTAATTTTATTTTCTCTCATCCTCTCAATGACGATAGAACACATACTGCGATGGTTTTCAGTACATCGTCTACCAGCAGATTTATCTCCAAGCATTTATTACTGCCTGGGTCACCACATGATCGTTGTCCTACGAGTAAAGTTTCGGGAATCCGACGCAAATTTGACAGTTAATTGCGACATTCGCACCATCCTAATGACGATGCAACACAGAAATTGCGTCGCGATTCAATACATTGGTCACTAGCCGACTTATCTCCGACGGTCTAACGCTGACTCATACCAGATGGATGTACAATTTGGCTGGCAAGTCTCTTGTCTCCGACTCATAACTCACAGTTAATTCTTACCGTCAGATCCTGGTATCGACCATGGAACACACAAATAGCGTCGCGATTCAGTACATCGATGTCTAGCGTAACTATCTACAAGGGTCTATTGGTGCCCTGGTCACCGGATGTTCTCTCTTTGTCAGTCTAGTTTTCAAATCCGACGCAAATTTGACAATTAATTGCGACATTCCCACCATCCTAACGACGTTGCAACACAGAAATTGCGTCGCGATTAAATACATTGGTCACTAGCCGACTTATCTCCGAGGGTCTATCGCTGCCTCATACCAGATGGACGTACACTTTGGCAGTCAAGTTTGTTTTCTCCCTCTCATAACTCACAGTTAATTCTTACCGTCAGATCCTGGTATTGACGATGGAACACACAAATAGCGTCGCGATTCAATAGATCGATGTCCAGCGTAACTATCTACAAGGGTCTATTGGTGCCTCGGTCACCGGATGGTCGCGTTTTGTCATCTAGTTTTCAAATCCGACGCAAAACTGAAAGTTAATTTTATTTTCTCTCATCCTCTCAATGACGATAGAACACATACTGCGATGGTTTTCAGTACATCGTCTACCAGCAGATTTATCTCCAAGCATTTATTACTGCCTGGGTCACCACATGAACGATGTCCTACGAGTAAAGTTTCGGGAATCCGACGCAAATTTGACAGTTAATTGCGACATTCCCACCATCCTAACGACGTTGCAACACAGAAATTGCGTCGCGATTCAATACATTGGTCACTAGCCGACTTATCTCCGAGGGTCTATCGCTGCCTCATACCAGATGGACGTACTCTTTGGCAGTCAAGTTTGTTTTCCCCTCTCATAACTCACAGTTAATTCTTACCGTCAGAACCTGGTATTGACGATGGAACACACAAATAACGTCGCGATTCAATAGATCGATGTCCAGCGTAACTATCTACAAGGGTCTATTGGTGCCTCGGTCACCGGATGTTCGCTCTTTGTCAGTCTTGTTTTCAAAACCGACGCAAATTTACAGTTAATTGCGACATTCCCACCATCCTAACGACGTTGCAACACAGAAATTGCGTCGCGAATCAATACATTGGTCACTAGCCGACTTATCTACGAGGGTCTATCACTGCATCATACCAGATGGTGACCAATGACATTCTTTGGCAGTCAAGTTTGTTTTCTCCCTCTCATAACTCACAGTTAATTCTTACCGTCAGATCTTGGTATTGACGATGGAACACAAAAATGGCGTCGCGTTTCAATAGATCGATGTCCAGCGTAACTATCTACAAGGGTCTATTGGTGCCTCGGTCACCGGATGGTCGCGTTTTGTCATCTAGTTTTCAAATCCGACGCAAAACTGAAAGTTAATTTTATTTTCTCTCATCCTCTCAATGACGATAGAACACATACTGCGATGGTTTTCAGTACATCGTCTACCAGCAGATTTATCTCCAAGCATTTATTACTGCCTGGGTCACCACATGATCGTTGTCCTACGAGTAAAGTTTCGGGAATCCGACGCAAATTTGACAGTTAATTGCGACATTCGCACCATCCTAATGACGATGCAACACAGAAATTGCGTCGCGATTCAATACATTGGTCACTAGCCGACTTATCTCCGACGGTCTAACGCTGACTCATACCAGATGGATGTACAATTTGGCTGGCAAGTCTCTTGTCTCCGACTCATAACTCACAGTTAATTCTTACCGTCAGATCCTGGTATCGACCATGGAACACACAAATAGCGTCGCGATTCAGTACATCGATGTCTAGCGTAACTATCTACAAGGGTCTATTGGTGCCCTGGTCACCGGATGTTCTCTCTTTGTCAGTCTAGTTTTCAAATCCGACGCAAATTTGACAATTAATTGCGACATTCCCACCATCCTAACGACGTTGCAACACAGAAATTGCGTCGCGATTAAATACATTGGTCACTAGCCTACTTATCTCCGAGGGTCTATCGCTGCCTCATACCAGATGGACGTACACTTTGGCAGTCAAGTTTGTTTTCTCCCTCTCATAACTCACAGTTAATTCTTACCGTCAGATCCTGGTATTGACGATGGAACACACAAATAGCGTCGCGATTCAATAGATCGATGTCCAGCGTAACTATCTACAAGGGTCTATTGGTGCCTCGGTCACCGGATGGTCGCGTTTTGTCATCTAGTTTTCAAATCCGACGCAAAACTGAAAGTTAATTTTATTTTCTCTCATCCTCTCAATGACGATAGAACACATACTGCGATGGTTTTCAGTACATCGTCTACCAGCAGATTTATCTCCAAGCATTTATTACTGCCTGGGTCACCACATGAACGTTGTCCTACGAGTAAAGTTTCGGGAATCCGACGCAAATTTGACAGTTAATTGCGACATTCCCACCATCCTAACGACGTTGCAACACAGAAATTGCGTCGCGATTCAATACATTGGTCACTAGCCGACTTATCTCCGAGGGTCTATCGCTGCCTCATACCAGATGGACGTACTCTTTGGCAGTCAAGTTTGTTTTCCCCTCTCATAACTCACAGTTAATTCTTACCGTCAGAACCTGGTATTGACGATGGAACACACAAATAACGTCGCGATTCAATAGATCGATGTCCAGCGTAACTATCTACAAGGGTCTATTGGTGCCTCGGTCACCGGATGTTCGCTCTTTGTCAGTCTTGTTTTCAAAACCGACGCAAATTTACAGTTAATTGCGACATTCCCACCATCCTAACGACGTTGCAACACAGAAATTGCGTCGCGAATCAATACATTGGTCACTAGCCGACTTATCTCCGAGGGTCTATCGCTGCATCATACCAGATGGTGACCAATGACATTCTTTGGCAGTCAAGTTTGTTTTCTCCCTCTCATAACTCACAGTTAATTCTTACCGTCAGATCTTGGTATTGACGATGGAACACAAAAATGGCGTCGCGTTTCAATAGATCGATGTCCAGCGTAACTATCTACAAGGGTCTATTGGTGCCTCGGTCACCGGATGGTCGCGTTTTGTCATCTAGTTTTCAAATCCGACGCAAAACTGAAAGTTAATTTTATTTTCTCTCATCCTCTCAATGACGATAGAACACATACTGCGATGGTTTTCAGTACATCGTCTACCAGCAGATTTATCTCCAAGCATTTATTACTGCCTGGGTCACCACATGATCGTTGTCCTACGAGTAAAGTTTCGGGAATCCGACGCAAATTTGACAGTTAATTGCGACATTCGCACCATCCTAATGACGATGCAACACAGAAATTGCGTCGCGATTCAATACATTGGTCACTAGCCGACTTATCTCCGACGGTCTAACGCTGACTCATACCAGATGGATGTACAATTTGGCTGGCAAGTCTCTTGTCTCCGACTCATAACTCACAGTTAATTCTTACCGTCAGATCCTGGTATCGACCATGGAACACACAAATAGCGTCGCGATTCAGTACATCGATGTCTAGCGTAACTATCTACAAGGGTCTATTGGTGCCCTGGTCACCGGATGTTCTCTCTTTGTCAGTCTAGTTTTCAAATCCGACGCAAATTTGACAATTAATTGCGACATTCCCACCATCCTAACGACGTTGCAACACAGAAATTGCGTCGCGATTAAATACATTGGTCACTAGCCGACTTATCTCCGAGGGTCTATCGCTGCCTCATACCAGATGGACGTACTCTTTGGCAGTCAAGTTTGTTTTCTCCCTCTCATAACTCACAGTTAATTCTTACCGTCAGATCCTGGTATTGACGATGGAACACACAAATAGCGTCGCGATTCAATAGATCGATGTCCAGCGTAACTATCTACAAGGGTCTATTGGTGCCTCGGTCACCGGATGGTCGCGTTTTGTCATCTAGTTTTCAAATCCGACGCAAAACTGAAAGTTAATTTTATTTTCTCTCATCCTCTCAATGACGATAGAACACATACTGCGATGGTTTTCAGTACATCGTCTACCAGCAGATTTATCTCCAAGCATTTATTACTGCCTGGGTCACCACATGAACGTTGTCCTACGAGTAAAGTTTCGGGAATCCGACGCAAATTTGACAGTTAATTGCGACATTCCCACCATCCTAACGACGTTGCAACACAGAAATTGCGTCGCGATTCAATACATTGGTCACTAGCCGACTTATCTCCGAGGGTCTATCGCTGCCTCATACCAGATGGACGTACTCTTTGGCAGTCAAGTTTGTTTTCCCCTCTCATAACTCACAGTTAATTCTTACCGTCAGAACCTGGTATTGACGATGGAACACACAAATAACGTCGCGATTCAATAGATCGATGTCCAGCGTAACTATCTACAAGGGTCTATTGGTGCCTCGGTCACCGGATGTTCGCTCTTTGTCAGTCTTGTTTTCAAAACCGACGCAAATTTACAGTTAATTGCGACATTCCCACCATCCTAACGACGTTGCAACACAGAAATTGCGTCGCGAATCAATACATTGGTCACTAGCCGACTTATCTACGAGGGTCTATCGCTGCATCATACCAGATGGTGACCAATGACATTCTTTGGCAGTCAAGTTTGTTTTCTCCCTCTCATAACTCACAGTTAATTCTTACCGTCAGATCTTGGTATTGACGATGGAACACAAAAATGGCGTCGCGTTTCAATAGATCGATGTCCAGCGTAACTATCTACAAGGGTCTATTGGTGCCTCGGTCACCGGATGGTCGCGTTTTGTCATCTAGTTTTCAAATCCGACGCAAAACTGAAAGTTAATTTTATTTTCTCTCATCCTCTCAATGACGATAGAACACATACTGCGATGGTTTTCAGTACATCGTCTACCAGCAGATTTATCTCCAAGCATTTATTACTGCCTGGGTCACCACATGATCGTTGTCCTACGAGTAAAGTTTCGGGAATCCGACGCAAATTTGACAGTTAATTGCGACATTCGCACCATCCTAATGACGATGCAACACAGAAATTGCGTCGCGATTCAATACATTGGTCACTAGCCGACTTATCTCCGACGGTCTAACGCTGACTCATACCAGATGGATGTACAATTTGGCTGGCAAGTCTCTTGTCTCCGACTCATAACTCACAGTTAATTCTTACCGTCAGATCCTGGTATCGACCATGGAACACACAAATAGCGTCGCGATTCAGTACATCGATGTCTAGCGTAACTATCTACAAGGGTCTATTGGTGCCCTGGTCACCGGATGTTCTCTCTTTGTCAGTCTAGTTTTCAAATCCGACGCAAATTTGACAATTAATTGCGACATTCCCACCATCCTAACGACGTTGCAACACAGAAATTGCGTCGCGATTAAATACATTGGTCACTAGCCTACTTATCTCCGAGGGTCTATCGCTGCCTCATACCAGATGGACGTACACTTTGGCAGTCAAGTTTGTTTTCTCCCTCTCATAACTCACAGTTAATTCTTACCGTCAGATCCTGGTATTGACGATGGAACACACAAATAGCGTCGCGATTCAATAGATCGATGTCCAGCGTAACTATCTACAAGGGTCTATTGGTGCCTCGGTCACCGGATGGTCGCGTTTTGTCATCTAGTTTTCAAATCCGACGCAAAACTGACAGTTAATTTTATTTTCTCTCATCCTCTCAATGACGATAGAACACATACTGCGATGGTTTTCAGTACATCGTCTACCAGCAGATTTATCTCCAAGCATTTATTACTGCCTGGTTCACCACATGAACGTTGTCCTACGAGTAAAGTTTCGGGAATCCGACGCAAATTTGACAGTTAATTGCGACATTCCCACCATCCTAACGACGTTGCAACACAGAAATTGCGTCGCGATTCAATACATTGGTCACTAGCCTACTTATCTCCGAGGGTCTATCGCTGCCTCATACCAGATGGACGTACACTTTGGCAGTCAAGTTTGTTTTCTCCCTCTCATAACTCACAGTTAATTCTTACCGTCAGATCCTGGTATTGACGATGGAACACACAAATAGCGTCGCGATTCAATAGATCGATGTCCAGCGTAACTATCTACAAGGGTCTATTGGTGCCTCGGTCACCGGATGGTCGCGTTTTGTCATCTAGTTTTCAAATCCGACGCAAAACTGAAAGTTAATTTTATTTTCTCTCATCCTCTCAATGACGATAGAACACATACTGCGATGGTTTTCAGTACATCGTCTACCAGCAGATTTATCTCCAAGCATTTATTACTGCCTGGGTCACCACATGAACGTTGTCCTACGAGTAAAGTTTCGGGAATCCGACGCAAATTTGACAGTTAATTGCGACATTCCCACCATCCTAACGACGTTGCAACACAGAAATTGCGTCGCGATTCAATACATTGGTCACTAGCCGACTTATCTCCGAGGGTCTAACGCTGCCTCATACCAGATGGATGTACAATTTGGCTGTCAAGTTTCTTGTCTCCGACTCAAAACTCTCAGCTAATTCTCACCGTCAGATCCTGGTATGGACGACGGAACACACAAATAGCGTCGCGATTCAGTACACTGATGTCTAGCGTAACTATCTATAAGGGTCTATTGGTGCCTCGGTTCGCTCTTTGTCAGTCTTGTTTCCAAATCCGACGCAAATTTACAGTTAATTGCGACATTCCCACCATCCTAACGACGTTGCAACACAGAAATTGCGTCGCGAATCAATACATTGGTGACTAGCCGACTTATCTCCGAGGGTCTATCGCTGCATCATACCAGATGGACGTATTCTTTGGCAGTCAAGTTTGTTTTCTCCCTCTCATAACTCACAGTTAATTCTTACCGTCAGATCTTGGTATTGACGATGGAACACAAAAATGGCGTCGCGTTTCAATAGATCGATGTCCAGCGTAACTATCTACAAGGGTCTCGGTCACCGGATGGTCGCGTTTTGTCATCTAGTTTTCAAATCCGACGCAAAACTGACAGTTAATTTTATTTTCTCTCATCCTCTCAATGACGATAGAACACATACTGCGATGGTTTTCAGAACATCGTCTTCCAGCAGATTTATCTCCGAGCATGCCTGGTTCACCACATGATCGTTCTCCTGCGAGTAAAATTTCGGGAATCCGACGCAAATTTGACAGTTAATTGAGACATTCCCACCATCCTAATGACGATGCAACACAGTAATTGCGTCGCGGTTCAATACATTGGTCACTAGCCGACTTATCTCCGAGGGTCTATCGCTGCCTCATACCAGATGGACGTACTCTTTGGCAGTCAAGTTTGTTTTCTCCCTCTCATAACTCACAGTTAATTCTTATTGTCAGATCCTGGTATTGACGATGGAACACACAAATGGCGTCGCGATTCAATAGATCGATGTATAGCGTAACTATCTACAAGGGTCTCTTGGTGCCTCGGTCACCGGATGGTCGCGTTTTTTCAGTCTAGTTTACAAATCCGACGCAAGATTGGCAGTTAATATTATTCCTCCCATACTCTCAATTACGATGGAACACACATTCTGCCATGGTTTTCAGAACATCGTCTTCCAGCAGATTTATCTCCGAGCATGCCTTGGTCACCACATGATCGTTGTCCTACGAGTAAAGTTTCGGGAATCCGACGCAAATTTGACAGTTAATTGCGACACTCGCACCATCCTAATGACGATGCAACACAGAAATTGCGTCGCGATTCAATACATTGGTCACTAGCCGACTTATCTCCTACGGTCTAACGCTGACTCATACCAGATGGATGTACAATTTGGCTGGCAAGTCTCTTGTCTCCGACTCATAACTCACAGTTAATTCTTACCGTCAGATCCTGGTATCGACCATGGAACACACAAATAGCGTCGCGATTCAGTACATCGATGTCTAGCGTAATTATCTACAAGGGTCTATTGGTGCCCTGGTCACCGGATGTTCTCTCTTTGTCAGTCTAGTTTTCAAATCCGACGCAAATTTGACAATTAATTGCGACATTCCCACCATCCTAACGACGTTGCAACACAGAAATTGCGTCGCGATTAAATACATTGGTCACTAGCCGACTTATCTCCGAGGGTCTATCGCTGCCTCATACCAGATGGACGTACACTTTGGCAGTCAAGTTTGTTTTCTCCCTCTCATAACTCACAGTTAATTCTTACCGTCAGATCCTGGTATTGACGATGGAACACACAAATAGCGTCGCGATTGAATAGATCGATGTATAGCGTAACTATCTACAAGGGTCTATTGGTGCCTCGGTCACCGGATGGTCGCGTTTTGTCATCTAGTATTCAAATCCGACGCAAAACTGAAAGTTAATTTTATTTTCTCTCATCCTCTCAATGACGATAGAACACATACTGCGATGGTTTTCAGTACATCGTCTACCAGCAGATTTATCTCCAAGCATTTATTACTGCCTGGGTCACCACATGAACGTTGTCCTACGAGTAAAGTTTCGGGAATCCGACGCAAATTTGACAGTTAATTGCGACATTCCCACCATCCTAACGACGTTGCAACACAGAAATTGCGTCGCGATTCAATACATTGGTCACTAGCCGACTTATCTCCGAGGGTCTATCGCTGCCTCATACCAGATGGACGTACTCTTTGGCAGTCAAGTTTGTTTTCCCCTCTCATAACTCACAGTTAATTCTTACCGTCAGAACCTGGTATTGACGATGGAACACACAAATAGCGTCGCGATTCAATAGATCGATGTCCAGCGTAACTATCTACAAGGGTCTATTGGTGCCTCGGTCACCGGATGGTCGCGTTTTGTCATCTAGTTTTCAAATCCGACGCAAAACTGACAGTTAATTTTATTTTCTCTCATCCTCTCAATGACGATAGAACACATACTGCGATGGTTTTCAGTACATCGTCTACCAGCAGATTTATCTCCAAGCATTTATTACTGCCTGGGTCACCACATGAACGTTGTCCTACGAGTAAAGTTTCGGGAATCCGACGCAAATTTGACAGTTAATTGCGACATTCCCACCATCCTAACGACGTTGCAACACAGAAATTGCGTCGCGATTCAATACATTGGTCACTAGCCTACTTATCTCCGAGGGTCTATCGCTGCCTCATACCAGATGGACGTACACTTTGGCAGTCAAGTTTGTTTTCTCCCTCTCATAACTCACAGTTAATTCTTACCGTCAGATCCTGGTATTGACGATGGAACACACAAATAGCGTCGCGATTCAATAGATCGATGTCCAGCGTAACTATCTACAAGGGTCTATTGGTGCCTCGGTCACCGGATGGTCGCGTTTTGTCATCTAGTTTTCAAATCCGACGCAAAACTGAAAGTTAATTTTATTTTCTCTCATCCTCTCAATGACGATAGAACACATACTGCGATGGTTTTCAGTACATCGTCTACCAGCAGATTTATCTCCAAGCATTTATTACTGCCTGGGTCACCACATGAACGTTGTCCTACGAGTAAAGTTTCGGGAATCCGACGCAAATTTGACAGTTAATTGCGACATTCCCACCATCCTAACGACGTTGCAACACAGAAATTGCGTCGCGATTCAATACATTGGTCACTAGCCGACTTATCTCCGAGGGTCTAACGCTGCCTCATACCAGATGGATGTACAATTTGGCTGTCAAGTTTCTTGTCTCCGACTCAAAACTCTCAGCTAATTCTCACCGTCAGATCCTGGTATGGACGACGGAACACACAAATAGCGTCGCGATTCAGTACACTGATGTCTAGCGTAACTATCTATAAGGGTCTATTGGTGCCTCGGTTCGCTCTTTGTCAGTCTTGTTTCCAAATCCGACGCAAATTTACAGTTAATTGCGACATTCCCACCATCCTAACGACGTTGCAACACAGAAATTGCGTCGCGAATCAATACATTGGTGACTAGCCGACTTATCTCCGAGGGTCTATCGCTGCATCATACCAGATGGACGTATTCTTTGGCAGTCAAGTTTGTTTTCTCCCTCTCATAACTCACAGTTAATTCTTACCGTCAGATCTTGGTATTGACGATGGAACACAAAAATGGCGTCGCGTTTCAATAGATCGATGTCCAGCGTAACTATCTACAAGGGTCTCGGTCACCGGATGGTCGCGTTTTGTCATCTAGTTTTCAAATCCGACGCAAAACTGACAGTTAATTTTATTTTCTCTCATCCTCTCAATGACGATAGAACACATACTGCGATGGTTTTCAGAACATCGTCTTCCAGCAGATTTATCTCCGAGCATGCCTGGTTCACCACATGATCGTTCTCCTGCGAGTAAAATTTCGGGAATCCGACGCAAATTTGACAGTTAATTGAGACATTCCCACCATCCTAATGACGATGCAACACAGTAATTGCGTCGCGGTTCAATACATTGGTCACTAGCCGACTTATCTCCGAGGGTCTATCGCTGCCTCATACCAGATGGACGTACTCTTTGGCAGTCAAGTTTGTTTTCTCCCTCTCATAACTCACAGTTAATTCTTATTGTCAGATCCTGGTATTGACGATGGAACACACAAATGGCGTCGCGATTCAATAGATCGATGTATAGCGTAACTATCTACAAGGGTCTCTTGGTGCCTCGGTCACCGGATGGTCGCGTTTTTTCAGTCTAGTTTACAAATCCGACGCAAGATTGGCAGTTAATATTATTCCTCCCATACTCTCAATTACGATGGAACACACATTCTGCCATGGTTTTCAGAACATCGTCTTCCAGCAGATTTATCTCCGAGCATGCCTTGGTCACCACATGATCGTTGTCCTACGAGTAAAGTTTCGGGAATCCGACGCAAATTTGACAGTTAATTGCGACATTCGCACCATCCTAATGACGATGCAACACAGAAATTGCGTCGCGATTCAATACATTGGTCACTAGCCGACTTATCTCCGAGGGTCTAACGCTGACTCATACCAGATGGATGTACAATTTGGCTGTCAAGTCTCTTGTCTCCGACTCATAACTCACAGTTAATTCTTACCGTCAGATCCAAGTATCGACCATGGAACACACAAATAGCGTCGCGATTCAGTACATCGATGTCTAGCGTAACTATCTACAAGGGTCTATTGGTGCCTCGGTCACCGGATGTTCTCTCTTTGTCAGTCTAGTTTTCAAATCCGACGCAAATTTGACAATTAATTGCGACATTCCCACCATCCTAACGACGTTGCAACACAGAAATTGCGTCGCGATTAAATACATTGGTCACTAGCCGACTTATCTCCGAGGGTCTATCGCTGCCTCATACTAGATGGACGTACTCTTTGGCAGTCAAGTTTGTTTTCTCCCTCTCATAACTCACAGTTAATTCTTACCTTCAGATCCTGGTATTGACGATGGAACACACAAATAGCGTCGCGATTCAATAGATCGATGTCCAGCGTAACTATCTACAAGGGTCTATTGGTGCCTCGTTCACCGGATGGTCGCGTTTTGTCATCTAGTTTTCAAATCCGACGCAAAACTGAAAGTTAATTTTATTTTCTCTCATCCTCTCAATGACGATAGAACACATACTGCGATGGTTTTCAGTACATCGTCTACCAGCAGATTTATCTCCAAGCATTTATTACTGCCTGGGTCACCACATGAACGTTGTCCTACGAGTAAAGTTTCGGGAATCCGACGCAAATTTGACAGTTAATTGCGACACTCGCACCATCCTAATGACGATGCAACACAGAAATTGCGTCGCGATTCAATACATTGGTCACTAGCCGACTTATCTCCTACGGTCTAACGCTGACTCATACCAGATGGATGTACAATTTGGCTGGCAAGTCTCTTGTCTCCGACTCATAACTCACAGTTAATTCTTACCGTCAGATCCTGGTATCGACCATGGAACACACAAATAGCGTCGCGATTCAGTACATCGATGTCTAGCGTAATTATCTACAAGGGTCTATTGGTGCCCTGGTCACCGGATGTTCTCTCTTTGTCAGTCTAGTTTTCAAATCCGACGCAAATTTGACAATTAATTGCGACATTCCCACCATCCTAACGACGTTGCAACACAGAAATTGCGTCGCGATTAAATACATTGGTCACTAGCCGACTTATCTCCGAGGGTCTATCGCTGCCTCATACCAGATGGACGTACACTTTGGCAGTCAAGTTTGTTTTCTCCCTCTCATAACTCACAGTTAATTCTTACCGTCAGATCCTGGTATTGACGATGGAACACACAAATAGCGTCGCGATTGAATAGATCGATGTATAGCGTAACTATCTACAAGGGTCTATTGGTGCCTCGGTCACCGGATGGTCGCGTTTTGTCATCTAGTATTCAAATCCGACGCAAAACTGAAAGTTAATTTTATTTTCTCTCATCCTCTCAATGACGATAGAACACATACTGCGATGGTTTTCAGTACATCGTCTACCAGCAGATTTATCTCCAAGCATTTATTACTGCCTGGGTCACCACATGAACGTTGTCCTACGAGTAAAGTTTCGGGAATCCGACGCAAATTTGACAGTTAATTGCGACATTCCCACCATCCTAACGACGTTGCAACACAGAAATTGCGTCGCGATTCAATACATTGGTCACTAGCCGACTTATCTCCGAGGGTCTATCGCTGCCTCATACCAGATGGACGTACTCTTTGGCAGTCAAGTTTGTTTTCCCCTCTCATAACTCACAGTTAATTCTTACCGTCAGAACCTGGTATTGACGATGGAACACACAAATAGCGTCGCGATTCAATAGATCGATGTCCAGCGTAACTATCTACAAGGGTCTATTGGTGCCTCGGTCACCGGATGGTCGCGTTTTGTCATCTAGTTTTCAAATCCGACGCAAAACTGACAGTTAATTTTATTTTCTCTCATCCTCTCAATGACGATAGAACACATACTGCGATGGTTTTCAGTACATCGTCTACCAGCAGATTTATCTCCAAGCATTTATTACTGCCTGGGTCACCACATGAACGTTGTCCTACGAGTAAAGTTTCGGGAATCCGACGCAAATTTGACAGTTAATTGCGACATTCCCACCATCCTAATGCCGATGCAACACAGAAATCGCGTCGCGATTCAATACATTGGTCACTAGCCGACTTATCTCCGAGGGTCTAACGCTGCCTCATACCAGATGGATGTACAATTTGGCTGTCAAGTTTCTTGTCTCCGACTCAAAACTCTCAGCTAATTCTCACCGTCTGATCCTGGTATGGACGACGGAACACACAAATAGCGTCGCGATTCAGTACACTGATGTCTAGCGTAACTATCTATTAGGGTCTATTGGTGCCTCGGTCACCGGATGTTCGCTCTTTGTCAGTCTTGTTTCCAAATCCGACGCAAATTTACAGTTAATTGCGACATTCCCACCATCCTAACGACGTTGCAACACAGAAATTGCGTCGCTAATGAATACATTGGTCACTAGCCGACTTATCTCCGAGGGTCTATCGCTGCATCATACCAGATGGACGTATTCTTTGGCAGTCAAGTTTGTTTTCTCCCTCTCATAACTCACAGTTAATTCTTACCGTCAGATCTTGGTATTGACGATGGAACACAAAAATGGCGTCGCGTTTCAATAGATCGATGTCCAGCGTAACTATCTACAAGGGTCTCGGTCACCGGATGGTCGCGTTTTGTCATCTAGTTTTCAAATCCGACGCAAAACTGACAGTTAATTTTATTTTCTCTCATCCTCTCAATGACGATAGAACACATACTGCGATGGTTTTCAGAACATCGTCTTCCAGCAGATTTATCTCCGAGCATGCCTGGTTCACCACATGATCGTTCTCCTGCGAGTAAAGTTTAGGGAATCCGACGCAAATTTGACAGTTAATTGAGACATTCCCACCATCCTAATGACGATGCAACACAGTAATTGCGTCGCGGTTCAATACATTGGTCACTAGCCGACTTATCTCCGAGGGTCTATCGCTGCCTCATACCAGACGGACGTACTCTTAAGCAGTCAAGTTTGTTTTCTCCCTCTCATAACTCACAGTTAATTCTTATTGTCAGATCCTGGTATTGACGATGGAACACACAAATGGCGTCGCGATTCAATAGATCGATGTATAGCGTAACTATCTACAAGGGTCTATTGGTGCCTCGGTCACCGGATGGTCGCGTTTTGTCAGTCTAGTTTACAAATCCGACGCAAGATTGGCAGTTAATATTATTCCTCCCATACTCTCAATTACGATGGAACACACATTCTGCCATGGTTTTCAGAACATCGTCTTCCATCAGATTTATCTCCGAGCATGCCTTGGTCACCACATGATCGTTGTCCTACGAGTAAAGTTTCGGGAATACGACGCAAATTTGACAGTTAATTGCGACATTCGCACCATCCTAATGACGATGCAACACAGAAATTGCGTCGCGATTCAATACATTGGTCACTAGCCGACTTATCTCCGAGGGTCTAACGCTGACTCATACCAGATGGATGTACAATTTGGCTGTCAAGTCTCTTGTCTCCGACTCATAACTCACAGTTAATTCTTACCGTCAGATCCAAGTATCGACCATGGAACACACAAATAGCGTCGCGATTCAGTACATCGATGTCTAGCGTAACTATCTACAAGGGTCTATTGGTGCCTCGGTCACCGGATGTTCTCTCTTTGTCAGTCTAGTTTTCAAATCCGACGCAAATTTGACAATTAATTGCGACATTCCCACCATCCTAACGACGTTGCAACACAGAAATTGCGTCGCGATTAAATACATTGGTCACTAGCCGACTTATCTCCGAGGGTCTATCGCTGCCTCATACCAGATGGACGTACTCTTTGGCAGTCAAGTTTGTTTTCTCCCTCTCATAACTCACAGTTAATTCTTACCGTCAGATCCTGGTATTGACGATGGAACACACAAATAGCGTCGCGATTCAATAGATCGATGTCCAGCGTAACTATCTACAAGGGTCTGTTGGTGCCTCGGTCACCGGATGGTCGCGTTTTGTCATCTAGTTTTCAAATCCGACGCAAACCTGAAAGTTAATTTTATTTTCTCTCATCCTCTCAATGACGATAGAACACATACTGCGATGGTTTTCAGTACATCGTCTACCAGCAGATTTATCTCCAAGCATTTATTACTGCCTGGGTCACCACATGAACGTTGTCCTACGAGAAAAGTTTCGGGAATCCGACGCAAATTTGACAGTTAATTGCGACATTCCCACCATCCTAATGACGATGCAACACAGAAATTGCGTCGCGATTCAATACATTGGTCACTAGCCGACTTATCTCCGAGGGTCTAACGCTGCTTCATACCAGATGGATGTACAATTTGGCTGTCAAGTTTCTTGTCTCCGACTCAAAACTCTCAGCTAATTCTCACCGTCAGATCCTGGTATGGACGACGGAACACACTTATAGCGTCGCGATTCAGTACACTGATGTCTAGCGTAACTATCTACAAGGGTCTATTGGTGCCTCGGTCACCGGATGTTCGCTCTTTGTCAGTCTTGTTTTCAAATCCGACGCAAATTTGACAGTTAATTGCGACATTCCCACCATCCTAACGACGTTGCATCACAGAAATTGCGTCGCGATTCAATACATTGGTCACTAGCCGACTTATCTCCGATGGTCTATCGCTGCCTCATACCAGATGGACGTTCTCTTTGGCAGTCAAGTTTGTTTTCTCCCTCTCATAACTCACAGTTAATACTTATTGTCAGATCCTGGTATCGACCATGGAACACACAAATAGCGTCGCGATTCAGTACATCGATGTCTAGCGTAATTACTACAAGGGTCTATTGGTGCCTCGGTCACCGGATGTTCGCTCTTTGTCAGTCTTGTTTTCAAGTCCGACGCAAATTTGACAGTTAATTGCGACATTCCCACCATCCTAACGACGTTGCAACACAGAAATTGCGTCGCGATTCAATACATTGGTCACCAGCCGACTTATCTCCGAGGGTCTATCGCTGCCTCATCCCAGATGGACGTAGTTTTTGATAGTCAAGTTTGTTTGCTCCCTCTCATAACTCACAGTTAATTCTTACCGTCAGATCCTGGTATTGACGATGGAACACACAAATAGCGTCGCGGTTCAATAGATCGATGTCCAGCGTAACTATCTACAAGGGTCTACTGGTGCCTCGGTCACCGGATGGTCGCGTTTTGTCATCTAGTTTTCAAATCCGACGCAAAACTGACAGTTAATTTATGTTCTCTCATCCTCTCAATGGCGATGGAACACACATACTGCGATGGTTTTCAGAACATCGTCTTCCAGCAGATTTATCTCCAAGCATGCCTGGGTCACCACATGATCGTTCTCCTGCGAGTAAAGTTTCGGTTATCCGACGCAAATTTGACAGTTAATTGCGACATTCCCACCATCCTAATGACGATGCAACACAGAAATTGCGTCGCGATTCAATACATTGGTCACTAGCCGACTTATCTCCGACGGTCTAACGCTGCCTCGTACCAGATGGATGTATAATTTGGGTGTCAAGTTTCTTGTCTCCGACTCAAAACTCTCAGCTATTTCTCACCGTCAGATCCTGCTATGGACGACGGATCACACAAATAGCGTCGCGATTCAGTACATTGATGTCTAGCGTAACTATCTATAAGGGTCTATTGGTGCCTCGGTCACCGGATGTTCGCTCTTGGTCAGTCTTGTTTTCAAATCCGACGCAAATTTGACAGTTAAATGCGACATTCCACCATCCTAACGACGTTGCATCACAGAAATTGCGCGCGATTCAATACATTGGTCACTAGCCGACTTATCTCCGAGGGTCTATCGCTGCCTCATACCAGATGGACGTACTCTTTGGCAGTCAAGTTTGTTTTCTCCCTCTCATAACTCACAGTTAATTCTTATTGTCAGATCCTGGTATTGACGATGGAACACACAAATGGCGTCGCGATTCAATAGATCGATGTCCAGCGTAACTATCTACAAGGGTCTATTGGTGCCTCGGTCACCGGATGGTCGCGTTTTGTCAGTCTAGTTTACAAATCCGACGCAAGATTGGCAGTTAATATTATTCCTCCCATACTCTCAATTACGATGGAACACACATACTGCGATGGTTTTCAGAACATCGTCTTCCAGCAGATTTATCTCCGAGCATGCCTTGGTCACCACATGATCGTTGTCCTACGAGTAAAGTTTCGAGAATCCGACGCAAATTTGACAGTTAATTGCGACATTCGCACCATCCTAATGACGATGCAACACAGAAATTGCGTCGCGATTCAATACATTGGTCACTAGCCGACTTATCTCCGAGGGTCTAACGCTGCCTCATATCAGATGGATGTACAATTTGGCTGTCAAGTTTCTTGTCTCCGACCCATAACTCACAGTTAATTCTTACTGTCAGATCCTGGTATCGACCATGGAACACACAAATAGCGTCGCGATTCAGTACATCGATGTCTAGCGTAACTACCTATAAGGGTCTATTGGTGCCTCGGTCACCGGATGTTCGCTCTTTGTCAGTCTTGTTTTCAAGTCCGACGCAAATTTGACAGTTAATTGCGACATTCCCACCATCCTAACGACGTTGCAACACAGAAATTGCGTCGCGATTCAATACATTGGTCACTAGCCGACTTATCTCCGAGGGTCTATCGCTGCCTCATACCAGATGGACGTACTCTTTGGCAGTCAAGTTAGTTTTCTCCCTCTCATAACTCACAGTTAATTCTTACCGTCAGATCCTGGTATTGACGATGGAACACACAAATAGCGTCGCGATTCAATAGATCGATGTCCAGCGTAACTATCTACAATGGTCTACTGGTGCCTCGGTCACCGGATGGTCGCGTTTTGTCATCTAGTTTTCAAATCCGACGCAAAACTGACAGTTAATTATATTTTCTCTCATCCTCTCAATGACGATAGAACACATACTGCGATGGTTTTCAGTACATCGTCTACCAGCAGATTTATCTCCAAGCATTTATTACTGCCTGGGTCACCACATAAACGTTGTCCTACGAGTAAAGTTTCGGGAATCCGACTCAAATTTGACAGTTAATTGCGACATTCCCACCATCCTAACGACGTTGCATCACAGAAATTGCGTCGCGATTCAATACATTGGTCACAAGCCGACTTATGTCCGAGGGTCTATCGCTGCCTCATACCAGATGGACGTACTCTTTGGCAGTCAAATTTGTTTTCTCCCTCTCATAACTCACAGTTAATACTTATTGTCAGATCCTGGTATCGACCATGGAACACACAAATAGCGTCGCGATTCAGTACATCGATGTCTAGCGTAACTATCTACAAGGGTCTATTGGTGCCTCGGTCACCGGATGGTCGCGTTTTGTCAGTCTAGTTTACAAATCCGACGCAAGATTGGCAGTTAATATTATTCCTCCCATACTCTCAATTACGATGGAACACACATACTGCGATGGTTTTCAGTACATCGTCTACCAGCAGATTTATCTCCAAGCATTTATTACTGCCTGGGTCACCACATGAACGTTGTCCTACGAGAAAAGTTTCGGGAATCCGACGCAAATTTGACAGTTAATTGCGACATTCCCACCATCCTAATGACGATGCAACACAGAAATTGCGTCGCGATTCAATACATTGGTCACTAGCCGACTTATCTCCGAGGGTCTAACGCTGCTTCATACCAGATGGATGTACAATTTGGCTGTCAAGTTTCTTGTCTCCGACTCAAAACTCTCAGCTAATTCTCACCGTCAGATCCTGGTATGGACGACGGAACACACTTATAGCGTCGCGATTCAGTACACTGATGTCTAGCGTAACTATCTACAAGGGTCTATTGGTGCCTCGGTCACCGGATGTTCGCTCTTTGTCAGTCTTGTTTTCAAATCCGACGCAAATTTGACAGTTAATTGCGACATTCCCACCATCCTAACGACGTTGCATCACAGAAATTGCGTCGCGATTCAATACATTGGTCACTAGCCGACTTATCTCCGATGGTCTATCGCTGCCTCATACCAGATGGACGTACTCTTTGGCAGTCAAGTTTGTTTTCTCCCTCTCATAACTCACAGTTAATACTTATTGTCAGATCCTGGTATCGACCATGGAACACACAAATAGCGTCGCGATTCAGTACATCGATGTCTAGCGTAATTACTACAAGGGTCTATTGGTGCCTCGGTCACCGGATGTTCGCTCTTTGTCAGTCTTGTTTTCAAGTCCGACGCAAATTTGACAGTTAATTGCGACATTCCCACCATCCTAACGACGTTGCAACACAGAAATTGCGTCGCGATT
Organism: Schistocerca gregaria; assembly: GCF_023897955.1. Classification (NCBI taxonomy): domain Eukaryota; kingdom Metazoa; phylum Arthropoda; class Insecta; order Orthoptera; family Acrididae; genus Schistocerca; species Schistocerca gregaria. Next base: position 1,274,732 of record NW_026061830.1, read on the forward strand.
CAATACATTGGTCACCAGCCGACTTATCTCCGAGGGTCTATCGCTGCCTCATCCCAGATGGACGTAGTTTTTGATAGTCAAGTTTGTTTGCTCCCTCTCATAACTCACAGTTAATTCTTACCGTCAGATCCTGGTATTGACGATGGAACACACAAATAGCGTCGCGGTTCAATAGATCGATGTCCAGCGTAACTATCTACAAGGGTCTACTGGTGCCTCGGTCACCGGATGGTCGCGTTTTGTCATCTAGTTTTCAAATCCGACGCAAAACTGACAGTTAATTTATGTTCTCTCATCCTCTCAATGACGATGGAACACACATACTGCGATGGTTTTCAGAACATCGTCTTCCAGCAGATTTATCTCCAAGCATGCCTGGGTCACCACATGATCGTTCTCCTGCGAGTAAAGTTTCGGTTATCCGACGCAAATTTGACAGTTAATTGCGACATTCCCACCATCCTAATGACGATGCAACACAGAAATTGCGTCGCGATTCAATACATTGGTCACTAGCCGACTTATCTCCGACGGTCTAACGCTGCCTCGTACCAGATGGATGTATAATTTGGGTGTCAAGTTTCTTGTCTCCGACTCAAAACTCTCAGCTATTTCTCACCGTCAGATCCTGCTATGGACGACGGATCACACAAATAGCGTCGCGATTCAGTACATTGATGTCTAGCGTAACTATCTATAAGGGTCTATTGGTGCCTCGGTCACCGGATGTTCGCTCTTGGTCAGTCTTGTTTTCAAATCCGACGCAAATTTGACAGTTAATTGCGACATTCCCACCATCCTAACGACGTTGCATCACAGAAATTGCGTCGCGATTCAATACATTGGTCACTAGCCGACTTATCTCCGATGGTCTATCGCTGCCTCATACCAGATGGACGTACTCTTTGGCAGTCAAGTTTGTTTTCTCCCTCTCATAACTCACAGTTAATACTTATTGTCAGATCCTGGTATCGACCATGGAACACACAAATAGCGTCGCGATTCAGTACATCGATGTCTAGCGTAATTACTACAAGGGTCTATTGGTGCCTCGGTCACCGGATGTTCGCTCTTTGTCAGTCTTGTTTTCAAGTCCGACGCAAATTTGACAGTTAATTGCGACATGCCCACCATCCTAACGACGTTGCAACACAGAAATTGCGTCGCGATTCAATACATTGGTCACCAGCCGACTTATCTCCGAGGGTCTATCGCTGCCTCATCCCAGATGGACGTAGTTTTTGATAGTCAAGTTTGTTTGCTCCCTCTCATAACTCACAGTTAATTCTTACCGTCAGATCCTGGTATTGACGATGGAACACACAAATAGCGTCGCGGTTCAATAGATCGATGTCCAGCGTAACTATCTACAAGGGTCTACTGGTGCCTCGGTCACCGGATGGTCGCGTTTTGTCATCTAGTTTTCAAATCCGACGCAAAACTGACAGTTAATTTATGTTCTCTCATCCTCTCAATGACGATGGAACACACATACTGCGATGGTTTTCAGAACATCGTCTTCCAGCAGATTTATCTCCAAGCATGCCTGGGTCACCACATGATCGTTCTCCTGCGAGTAAAGTTTCGGTTATCCGACGCAAATTTGACAGTTAATTGCGACATTCCCACCATCCTAATGACGATGCAACACAGAAATTGCGTCGCGATTCAATACATTGGTCACTAGCCGACTTATCTCCGACGGTCTAACGCTGCCTCGTACCAGATGGATGTATAATTTGGGTGTCAAGTTTCTTGTCTCCGACTCAAAACTCTCAGCTATTTCTCACCGTCAGATCCTGCTATGGACGACGGATCACACAAATAGCGTCGCGATTCAGTACATTGATGTCTAGCGTAACTATCTATAAGGGTCTATTGGTGCCTCGGTCACCGGATGTTCGCTCTTGGTCAGTCTTGTTTTCAAATCCGACGCAAATTTGACAGTTAAATGCGACATTCCACCATCCTAACGACGTTGCATCACAGAAATTGCGCGCGATTCAATACATTGGTCACTAGCCGACTTATCTCCGAGGGTCTATCGCTGCCTCATACCAGATGGACGTACTCTTTGGCAGTCAAGTTTGTTTTCTCCCTCTCATAACTCACAGTTAATTCTTATTGTCAGATCCTGGTATTGACGATGGAACACACAAATGGCGTCGCGATTCAATAGATCGATGTCCAGCGTAACTATCTACAAGGGTCTATTGGTGCCTCGGTCACCGGATGGTCGCGTTTTGTCAGTCTAGTTTACAAATCCGACGCAAGATTGGCAGTTAATATTATTCCTCCCATACTCTCAATTACGATGGAACACACATACTGCGATGGTTTTCAGAACATCGTCTTCCAGCAGATTTATCTCCGAGCATGCCTTGGTCACCACATGATCGTTGTCCTACGAGTAAAGTTTCGAGAATCCGACGCAAATTTGACAGTTAATTGCGACATTCGCACCATCCTAATGACGATGCAACACAGAAATTGCGTCGCGATTCAATACATTGGTCACTAGCCGACTTATCTCCGAGGGTCTAACGCTGCCTCATATCAGATGGATGTACAATTTGGCTGTCAAGTTTCTTGTCTCCGACTCATAACTCACAGTTAATTCTTACTGTCAGATCCTGGTATCGACCATGGAACACACAAATAGCGTCGCGATTCAGTACATCGATGTCTAGCGTAACTATCTACAAGGGTGTATTGGTGCCTCGGTCACCGGATGTTCTCTCTTTGTCAGTCTAGTTTTCAAATCTGACGCAAATTTGACAATTAATTGCGACATTTCCACCATCCTAACGACGTTGCAACACAGAAATTGCGTCGCGATTAAATACATTGGTCACTAGCCGACTTATCTCCGAGGGTCTATCGCTGCCTCATACCAGATGGACGTACTCTTTGGCCGTCAAGTTTGTTTTCTCCCTCTCATAACTCACAGTTAATTCTTACCGTCAGATCCTGGTATTGACGATGGAACACACAAATAGCGTCGCGATTCAATAGATCGATGTCCAGCGTAACTATCTACAAGGGTCTATTGGTGCCTCGGTCACCGGATGGGCGCGTTTTGTCATCTAGTTTTCAAATCCGACGCAAAACTGACAGTTAATTTTATTTTCTCTCATCCTCTCAATGACGATAGAACACATACTGCGATGGTTTTCAGTACATCGTCTACCAGGAGATTTATCTCCAAGCATTTATTACTGCCTGGGTCACCACATGAACGTTGTCCTACGAGTAAAGTTTCGGGAATCCGACGCAAATTTGACAGTTAATTGCGACATTCCCACCATCCTAATGACGATGCAACACAGAAATTGCGTCGCGATTCAATACATTGGTCACTAGCCGACTTATCTCCGAGGGTCTAACGCTGCTTCATACCAGATGGATGTACAATTTGGCTGTCAAGTTTCTTGTCTCCGACTCAAAACTCTCAGCTAATTCTCACCGTCAGATCCTGGTATGGACGACGGAACACACTTATAGCGTCGCGATTCAGTCCACTGATGTCTAGCGTAACTATCTATAAGGGTCTATTGGTGCCTCGGTCACCGGATGTTCGCTCTTTGTCAGTCTTGTTTTCAAATCCGACGCAAATTTGACAGTTAATTGCGACATTCCCACCATCCTAACGACGTTGCAACACAGAAATTGCGTCGCGATTCAATACATTGGTCACTAGCCGACTTATCTACGAGGATCTATCGCTGCATCATACCAGATGGACGTATTGTTTGGCAGTCAAGTTTGTTTTCTCCCTCTCATAACTCACAGTTAATTCTTACCGTCAGATCTTGGTATTGACGATGGAACACAAAAATGGCGTCGCGATTCAATAGATCGATGTCCAGCGTAACTATCTACAAGGGTCTATTGGTGCCTCAGTCACCGGATGGTCGCGTTTTATCAGTCTAGTTTACAAATCCGACGAAAGATTGGCAGTTAATTTTATTCCTCCCATACTCTCAATTACGATGGAACACACATACTGCAATGGTTTTCAGAACATCGTCTTCCAGCAGATTTATCTCCGAGCATGCCTGGTTCACCACATGATCTTTCTCCTGCGAGTAATGTTTCGGGAATCCGACGCAAATTTGACAGTTAATTGAGACATTCCCACCATCCTAATGACGATGCAACACAGAAATTGCGACGCGATTCAATACATTGGTCACAAGCCGACTTATCTCCGAGGGTCTAACGCTGCCACCTACCAGATGTTGTACAATTTGGCTGTCAAGTTTCTTGTCTCCGACTCAAAACTCTCAGCTAATTCTCACCGTCAGATCCTGGTATGGACGATGGAACACACAAATAGCGTCGCGATTTAATACATCGATGTCTAGCGTAACTACCTATAAGGGTCTATTGGTGCCTCGGTCACCGGATGTTCGCTCTTTGTCAGTCTTGTTTTCAAGTCCGACGCAAATTTGACAGTTAATTGCGACATTCCCAACATCCTAACGACGTTGCAACACAGAAATTGCGTCGCGATTCAATACATTGGTCACTAGCCGACTTATCTCCGAGGGTCTATCGCTGCTTCATACCAGATGGACGTACTCTTTGGCAGTCAAGTTTGTTTTCTCCCTCTCATAACTCACAGTTAATTCTTACCGTCAAATCCTGGTATTGACGATGGAACACACAAATAGCGTCGCGATTCAATAGATCGATGTACAGCGTAACTATCTGCAAGGGTCTACTGGTGCCTCGGTCACCGGATGGTCGCGTTTTGTCATCTAGTTTTCAAATCCGACGCAAAACTGACAGTTAATTTATGTTTTCTCATCCTCTCAATGACGATGGAACACACATACTGCGATGGTTTTCAGAACATCGTCTTCCAGCAGATTTATCTCCGAGCATGCCTTGGTCACCACATGATCGTTGTCCTACGAGTAAAGTTTCGGGAATCCGACGCAAATTTGACAGTTAATTGCGACATTCGCACCATCCTAATGACGATGCAACACAGAAATTGCGTCGCGGTTCAATACATTGGTCACTAGCCGACTTATCTCCGAGGGTCCTACGCTGCTCATACCAGATGGATGTACAATTTGGCTGTCAAGTTTCTTGTGTCCGTTTCAAAACTCACAGTTAATTCTTACCGTCAGATCCTGGTATCTACTATGGAACACACAAATAGCGTCGGGATTCAATACATCAACGTCTAGCGTAACTATCTACAAGGGTCTATTGGTGCCTCGGTCACCGGATGGTCGCGCTTTGTCAGTCTAGTTTTCAAATCCGACGCAAAACTGATAGTTAATTTTATTCCTCAGGTACTCTCAATTACGATGGAACACACATACTGCGATGGTTTTCAGAACATCGTCTTCCAGCAAATTTATCTCCAAGCATGCCTGGGTCACCACATGATCGTTGTCCTACGAGTAAAGTTTCGGGAATCCGACGCAAATTTGACAGTTAATTGCGACATTCGCACCATCCTAATGACGATGCAACACAGAAATTGCGTCGCGATTCAATACATTGGTCACTAGCCGACTTATCTCCGAATGTTCAACGCTGCCTCATATCAGATGGATGTACAATTTGGCTGTCAAGTCTCTTGTCTCCGACTCATAACTCACAGTTAATTCTTACCGTCAGATCCTGGTATCGACCATGGAACACACAAATAGCGTCGCGATTCAGTACATCGATGTCTAGCGTAACTATCTACAAGGGTCTATTGGTGCCTCGGTCACCGGATGTTCTCTCTTTGTCAGTCTAGTTTTCAAATCCGACGCAAATTTGACAATTAATTGCGACATTCCCACCATCCTAACGACGTTGCAACACAGAAATTGCGTCGCGATTCAATACATTGGTCACTAGCCGACTTATCTCCGAGGGTCTATCGCTGCCTCATACCAGATGGACGTACTCTTTGGCAGTCAAGTTTGTTTTCTCCCTCTCATAACTCACAGTTAATTCTTACCGTCAAATCCTGGTATTGACGATGGAACACACAAATAGCGTCGCGATTCAATAGATCGATGTCCAGCGTAACTATCTACAAGGGTCTATTGGTGCCTCGGTCACCGGATGGTCGCGTTTTGTCATCTAGTTTTCAAATCCGACCCAAACTGACAGTTAATTTTATTTTCTCTCATCCTCTCAATGACGATAGAACACATACTGCGATGGTTTTCAGTACATCGTCTACCAGCAGATTTATCTCCAAGCATTTATTACTGCCTGGGTCACCACATGAACGTTGTCCTACGAGTAAAGTTTCGGGAATCCGACGCAAATTTGACAGTTAATTGCGACATTCCCACCATCCTAACGACGTTGCAACACAGAAATTGCGTCGCGATTCAATACATTGGTCACTAGCCGACTTATCTCCGAGGGTCTAACGCTGCTTCATACCAGATGGATGTACAATTTGGCTGTCAAGTTTCTTGTCTCCGACTCAAAACTCTCAGCTAATTCTCACCGTCAGATCCTGGTATGGACGACGAAACACACAAATAGCGTCGCGATTCAGTACATTGATGTCTAGCGTAACTATCTATAAGGGTCTATTGGTGCCTCGGTCACCGGATGTTCGCTCTTTGTCAGTCTTGGTTTCAAATCCCACGCAAAATTGACAGTTAATTGCGACATTCCCACCATCCTAACGACGTTGCATCACAGAAATTGCGTCGCGATTCAATACATTGGTCACTAGTCGATTTATCTCCGAGGGTCTATCGCTGCCTCATACCAGATGGACGTACTCTTTGGCAGTCAAGTTTGTTTTCTCCCTCTCATAACTCACAGTTAATTCTTACCGTCAGATCCTGGTATTGACGACGGAACACACAAATAGCGTCGCGATTCAATAGATCGATGTCCAGCGTAACTATCTACAAGGGTCTATTGGTGCCTCGGTCACCGGATGTTCGCTCTTGGTCAGTCTAGTTTACAAATCCGACGCAAGATTGGCAGTTAATTTTATTCCTCCCATACTCTCAATTACGATGGAACACACATACTGCCATGGTTTTCAGAACATTGTCCTCCAGCAGATTTATCTCCGAGCATGCCTGGGTCACCACATGATCGTTGTCCTATGAGTAAAGTTTCGGTAATCCGACGCAAATTTGACAGTTAATTGCGACATTCGCACCTTCCTAATGACGATGCAACACAGAAATTGCGTCGCGATTCAATACATTGGTCACTAGCCGACTTTTCTCCGAGAGTCTAACGCTGCTCATACCAGATGGATGTATAATTTGGCTGTCAAGTTTCTTGTCTCCGACTCAAAACTCTCAGCTCATTCTCACCGTCAGATCCTGGTATGGACGACGGAACACACAAATAGCGTCGTGATTCAGTACATTGATGTGTAGCGTAACTATCTATAAGGGTCTATTGGTGCCTCGGTCACCGGATGTTCGCTCTTGGTCAGTCTTGTTTTCAAATCCGACGCAAATTTGACAGTTAATTGCGACATTCCCACCATCCTAACGACGTTGCATCACAGAAATTGCGTCGCGATTCAATACATTGGTCACTAGCCGACTTATCTCCGAGGGTCTATCGCTGCCTCATACCAGATGGACGTACTCTTTGGCAGTCAAGTATGTTTTCTCCCTCTCATAACTCACAGTTAATTCTTATTGTCAGATCCTGGTATTGACGATGGAACACACAAATAGCGTCGCGATTCAATAGATCGATGTCCAGCGTAACTATCTACAAGGGTCTATTGGTGCCTCGGTCACCGGATGGTCGCGTTTTGTCATCTAGTTTTCAAATCCGACGCAAAACTGACAGTTAATTTTATTTTCTCTCATCCTCTCAATGACGATAGAACACATACTGCGATGGTTTTCAGTACATCGTCTACCAGCAGATTTATCTCCAAGCATTTATTACTGCCTGGGTCACCACATGAACGTTGTCCTACGAGTAAAGTTTCGGGAATCCGACGCAAATTTGACTGTTAATTGCGACATTCCCACCATCCTAATGACGATGCAACACAGAAATTGCGTCGCGATTCAATACATTGGTCACTAGCCGACTTATCTCCGAGGGTCTAACGCTGCCTCATACCAGATGGATGTACAATTTGGCTGTCAAGTCTCTTGTCTCCGACTCATAACTCACAGTTAATTCTTACCGTCAGATCCTGGTATCGACCATGGAACACACAAATAGCGTCGCGATTCAGTACATCGATGTCTAGCGTAACTATCTACAAGGTTCTATTGGTGCCTCGGTCACCGGATGTTCTCTCTTTGTCAGTCTAGTTTTCAAATCCGACGCAAATTTGACAATTAATTGCGACATTCCCACCATCCTAACGACGTTGCAACACAGAAATTGCGTCGCGATTCAATACATTGGTCACTAGCCGACTTATCTCCGAGGGTCTATCGCTGCCTCATACCAGATGGACGTACTCTTTGGCAGTCAAGTTTGTTTTCTCCCTCTCATAACTCACAGTTAATTCTTACCGTCAAATCCTGGTATTGACGATGGAACACACAAATAGCGTCGCGATTCAATAGATCGATGTCCAGCGTAACTATCTACAAGGGTCTATTGGTGCCTCGGTCACCGGATGGTCGCGTTTTGTCATCTAGTTTTCAAATCCGACGCAAACTGACAGTTAATTTTATTTTCTCTCATCCTCTCAATGACGATAGAACACATACTGCGATGGTTTTCAGTACATCGTCTACCAGCAGATTTATCTCCAAGCATTTATTACTGCCTGGGTCACCACATGAACGTTGTCCTACGAGTAAAGTTTCGGGAATCCGACGCAAATTTGACAGTTAATTGCGACATTCCCACCATCCTAACGACGTTGCAACACAGAAATTGCGTCGCGATTCAATACATTGGTCACTAGCCGACTTATCTCCGAGGGTCTAACGCTGCTTCATACCAGATGGATGTACAATTTGGCTGTCAAGTTTCTTGTCTCCGACTCAAAACTCTCAGCTAATTCTCACCGTCAGATCCTGGTATGGACGACGGAACACACAAATAGCGTCGCGATTCAGTACATTGATGTCTAGCGTAACTATCTATAAGGGTCTATTGGTGCCTCGGTCACCGGATGTTCGCTCTTTGTCAGTCTTGGTTTCAAATCCGACGCAAAATTGACAGTTAATTGCGACATTCCCACCATCCTAACGACGTTGCATCACAGAAATTGCGTCGCGATTCAATACATTGGTCACTAGTCGATTTATCTCCGAGGGTCTATCGCTGCCTCATACCAGATGGACGTACTCTTTGGCAGTCAAGTTTGTTTTCTCCCTCTCATAACTCACAGTTAATTCTTACCGTCAGATCCTGGTATTGACGACGGAACACACAAATAGCGTCGCGATTCAATAGATCGATGTCCAGCGTAACTATCTACAAGGGTCTATTGGTGCCTCGGTCACCGGATGTTCGCTCTTGGTCAGTCTAGTTTACAAATCGGACGCAAGATTGGCAGTTAATTTTATTCCTCCCATACTCTCAATTACGATGGAACACACATACTGCCATGGTTTTCAGAACATTGTCCTCCAGCAGATTTATCTCCGAGCATGCCTGGGTCACCACATGATCGTTGTCCTATGAGTAAAGTTTCGGTAATCCGACGCAAATTTGACAGTTAATTGCGACATTCGCACCTTCCTAATGACGATGCAACACAGAAATTGCGTCGCGATTCAATACATTGGTCACTAGCCGACTTATCTCCGAGGGTCTAACGCTGCTCATACCAGATGGATGTATAATTTGGCTGTCAAGTTTCTTGTCTCCGACTCAAAACTCTCAGCTCATTCTCACCGTCAGATCCTGGTATGGACGACGGAACACACAAATAGCGTCGTGATTCAGTACATTGATGTGTAGCGTAACTATCTATAAGGGTCTATTGGTGCCTCGGTCACCGGATGTTCGCTCTTGGTCAGTCTTGTTTTCAAATCCGACGCAAATTTGACAGTTAATTGCGACATTCCCACCATCCTAACGACGTTGCATCACAGAAATTGCGTCGCGATTCAATACATTGGTCACTAGCCGACTTATCTCCGAGGGTCTATCGCTGCCTCATACCAGATGGACGTACTCTTTGGCAGTCAAGTATGTTTTCTCCCTCTCATAACTCACAGTTAATTCTTATTGTCAGATCCTGGTATTGACGATGGAACACACAAATAGCGTCGCGATTCAATAGATCGATGTCCAGCGTAACTATCTACAAGGGTCTATTGGTGCCTCGGTCACCGGATGGTCGCGTTTTGTCATCTAGTTTTCAAATCCGACGCAAAACTGACAGTTAATTTTATTTCATCTCATCCTCTCAATGACGATAGAACACATACTGCGATGGTTTTCAGTACATCGTCTACCAGCAGATTTATCTCCAAGCATTTATTACTGCCTGGGTCACCACATGAACGTTGTCCTACGAGTAAAGTTTCGGGAATCCGACGCAAATTTGAAAGTTAATTGCGACATTCCCACCATCCTAATGACGATGCAACACAGAAATTGCGTCGCGATTCAATACATTGGTCACTAGCCGACTTATCTCCGAGGGTCTAACGCTGCCTCATACCAGATGGATGTACAATTTGGCTGTCAAGTCTCTTGTCTCCGACTCATAACTCACAGTTAATTCTTACCGTCAGATCCTGGTATCGACCATGGAACACACAAATAGCGTCGCGATTCAGTACATCGATGTCTAGCGTAACTATCTACAAGGTTCTATTGGTGCCTCGGTCACCGGATGTTCTCTCTTTGTCAGTCTAGTTTTCAAATCCGACGCAAATTTGACAATTAATTGCGACATTCCCACCATCCTAACGACGTTGCAACACAGAAATTGCGTCGCGATTCAATACATTGGTCACTAGCCGACTTATCTCCGAGGGTCTATCGCTGCCTCATACCAGATGGACGTACTCTTTGGCAGTCAAATTTGTTTTCTCCCTCTCATAACTCACAGTTAATTCTTACCGTCAAATCCTGGTATTGACGATGGAACACACAAATGGCGTCGCGATTCAATAGATCGATGTATAGCGTATCTATCTACAAGGGTCTATTGGTGCCTCGGTCACCGGATGGTCGCGTTTTGTCAGTCTAGTTTACATATCCGACGCAAGATTGGCAGTTAATTGTATTCCTCTCATACTCTCAATTACGATGGAACACACATTCTGCGATGGTTTCCAGAACATCGTCTTCCAGCAGATTTATGTCCAAGCATCTATTACTGCCTGGATCACCACATGATCGTTGTCCTACGAGTAAAGTTTCGGGGATCCGACGCAAATTTGACAGTTAATTGCGACTATCCCACCATCCTAATGCCGATGCAACACAGAAATCGCGTCGCGATTCAATACATTGGTCACTAGCCGACTTATCTCCGAGGGTCTAACGCTGCCTCATACCAGATGGATGTACAATTTGGCTGTCAAGTTTCTTGTCTCCGACTCAAAACTCTCAGCTAATTCTCACCGTCAGATCCTGGTATGGACGACGGAACACACAAATAGCGTCGCGATTCAGTACATCGATGACTAGCGTAACTATCTATAAGGGTCTATTGGTGCCTCGGTCACCGGATGTTCGCTCTTTGTCAGTCTTGTTTTCAAATCCGACGCAAATTTACAGTTAATTGCGACATTCCCACCATCCTAACGACGTTGCAACACAGAAATTGCGTCGCGAATCAATACATTGGTCACTAGCCGACTTATCTCCGAGGGTCTATCGCTGCATCATACCAGATGGTGACCAATGACATTCTTTGGCAGTCAAGTTTGTTTTCTCCCTCTCATAACTCGCAGTTAATTCTTACCGTCAGATCTTGGTATTGACGATGGAACACAAAAATGGCGTCGCGTTTCAATAGATCGATGTCCAGCGTAACTATCTACAAGGGTCTATTGGTGCCTCGGTCACCGGATGGTCGCGTTTTGTCATCTAGTTTTCAAATCCGACGCAAAACTGAAAGTTAATTTTATTTTCTCTCATCCTCTCAATGACGATAGAACACATACTGCGATGGTTTTCAGTACATCGTCTACCAGCAGATCTATCTCCAAGCATTTATTACTGCCTGGGTCACCACATGAACGTTGTCCTACGAGTAAAGTTTCGGGAATCCGACGCAAATTTGACAGTTAATTGCGACATTCGCACCATCCTAATGACGATGCAACACAAAAATTGCGTCGCGATTCAATACATTGGTCACTAGCCGACTTATCTCCGACGGTCTAACGCTGACTCATACCAGATGGATGTACTATTTGGCTGTCAAGTCTCTTGTCTCCGACTCATAACTCACTGTTAATTCTTACCGTCAGATCCAGGTATCGACCATGGAACACACAAATAGCGTCGCGATTCAGTACATCGATGTCTAGCGTAACTATCTACAAGGGTCTATTGGTGCCTCGGTCACCGGATGTTCTCTCTTTGTCAGTCTAGTTTTCAAATCCGACGCAAATTTTACAATTAATTGCGACATTCCCACCATCCTAACGAAGTTGCAACACAGAAATTGCGTCGCGATTAAATACATTGGTCACTAGCCGACTTATCTCCGAGGGTCTATCGCTGCCTCATACCAGATGGACGTACTCTTTGGCAGTCAAGTTTGTTTTCTCCCTCTCATAACTCACAGTTAATTCTTACCGTCAGATCCTGGTATTGACGATGGAACACACAAATAGCGTCGCGATTCAATAGATCGATGTCCAGCGTAACTATCTACAAGGGTCACCGGATGGTCGCGTTTTGTCATCTAGTTTTCAAATCCGACGCAAAACTGAAAGTTAATTTTATTTTCTCTCATCCTCTCAATGACGATAGAACACATACTGCGATGGTTTTCAGTACATCGTCTACCAGCAGATTTATCTCCAAGCATTTATTACTGCCTGGGTCACCACATGAACGTTGTCCTACGAGTAAAGTTTCGGGAATCCGACGCAAATTTGACAGTTAATTGCGACATTCCCACCATCCTAACGACGTTGCAACACAGAAATTGCGTCGCGATTCAATACATTGGTCACTAGCTGACTTATCTCCGAGGGTCTATCGCTGCCTCATACCAGATGGACGTACTCTTTGGCAGTCAAGTTTGTTTTCCCCTCTCATAACTCACAGTTAATTCTTACCGTCAGATCCTGGTATTGACGATGGAACACACAAATAGCGTCGCGATTCAATAGATCGATGTCCAGCGTAACTATCTACAAGGGTCTATTGGTGCCTCGGTCACCGGATGGTCGCGTTTTGTCATCTAGTTTTCAAATCCGACGCAAAACTGAAAGTTAATTTTATTTTCTCTCATCCTCTCAATGACGATAGAACACATACTGCGATGGTTTTCAGTACATCGTCTACCAGCAGATTTATCTCCAAGCATTTATTACTGCCTGGGTCACCACATGAACGTTGTCCTACGAGTAAAGTTTCGGGAATCCGACGCAAATTTGACAGTTAATTGCGACATTCCCACAATCCTAATGACGATGCAACACAGAAATTACGTCGCGATTCAATACATTGGTACCTAGCCTACTTATCTCCGAGGGTCTAACGCTGCTTCATACCAGATGGATGTACAATTTGGCTGTCAAGTTTCTTGTCTCCGACTCAATACTCTCAGCTAATTCTCACCGTCAGATCCTGGTATGGACGACGGAACACACAAATAGCGTCGCGATTCATTACATTGATGTCTAGCGTAACTATCTATAAGGGTCTATTGGTGCCTCGGTCACCGGATATTCGCTCTTTGTCAGTCTTGGTTTCAAATCCGACGCAAATTTGACATTTAATTGCGACACTCCCACCATTCTAACGACGTTGCATCACAGAAATTGCGTCGCGATTCAATACATTGGTCACTAGTCGATTTATCTCCGAGGGTCTATCGCTGCCTCATACCAGATGGACGTACTCTTTGGCAGTCAAGTTGGTTTTCTGCCTCTCATAACAGTTAATTCTTACCGTCAGATCCTGGTATTGACGACGGAACACACAAATAGCGTCGCGATTCAATAGATCGATGTCCAGCGTAACTATCTACAAGGGTCTATTGGTGCCTCGGTCACCGGATGTTCGCTCTTGGTCAGTCTAGTTTACAAATCCGACGCAAGATTGGCAGTTAATTTTATTCCTCCCATACTCTCAATTACGATGGAACACACATACTGCCATGGTTTTCACAACACTGTCTTCCAGCAGACTTATCTCCGAGCATGCCTGGGTCACCACATGATCGTTGTCCTACGAGTAAAGTTTCGGTAATCCGACGCAAATTTGACAGTTAATTGCGACATTCGCACCTTCTAAATGACGATGCAACACAGAAATTGCGTCGCGATTCAATACATTGGTCACTAGCCGACTTATCTCCGAGGGTCTAACGCTGCTTCATACCAGATGGATGTCTAATTTGGCTGTCAAGTTTCTTGTCTCCGACTCAAAACTCTCAGCTAATTCTCACCGTCAGATCCTGGTATGGTCGACAGAACACACAAATAGCGTCGTGATTCAGTACATTGATGTGTAGCGTAACTATCTATAAGGGTCTATTGGTGCCTCGGTCACCGGACGTTCGCTCTTGGTCAGTCTTGTTTTCAAATCCGACGCAAATTTGACAGTTAATTGCGACATTCCCACCATCCTAACGACGTTGCATCACAGAAATTGCGTCGCGATTCAATACATTGGTCACTAGCCGACTTATCTCCGAGGGACTATCGCTGCCTCATACCAGATGGACGTACTCTTTGGCAGTCAAGTTTGTTTTCTCCCTCTCATAACTCACAGTTAATTCTTATTGTCAGATCTTGGTATTGACGATGGAACACACAAATGGCGTCGCGATTCAATAGATCGATGTATAGCGTAACTATCTACAAGGGTCTATTGGTGCCTCGGTCACCGGATGGTCGCGTTTTGTCAGTCTAGTTTACATATCCGACGCAAGATTGGCAGTTAATATTATTCCTCCCATACTCTCAATTACGATGGAACACACATACTGCGATGGTTTTCAGAACATCGTCTTCCAGCAGATTTATATCCGAGCATGCCTGGATCACCACATGATCGTTGTCCTACGAGTAAAGTTTCGGGGATCCGACGCAAATTTGACAGTTAATTGCGACTATCCCACCATCCTAATGCCGATGCAACACAGAAATCGCGTCGCGATTCAATACATTGGTCACTAGCCGACTTTTCTCCGAGGGTCTAACGCTGCCTCATACCAGATGGATGTACAATTTGGCTGTCAAGTTTCTTGTCTCCGACTCGTAACTCACAGTTAATTCTTACCGTCATATCCTGGTATCGACCATGGAACACACAAATAGCGTCGCGATTCAGTACATCGATGTCTAGCGTAACTATCTACAAGGGTCTATTGGTGCCTCGGTCACCGGATGTTCTCTCTTTGTCAGTCTAGTTTTCAAATCCGACGCAAATTTGACAAATAATTGCGACATTCCCACCATCCTAACGACGTTGCAACACAGAAATTGCGTCGCGATTAAATACATTGGTCACTAGTCGACTTATCTCCGAGGGTCTATCGCTGCATCATACCAGATGGACGTATTCTTTGGCAGTCAAGTTTGTTTTCTCCCTCTCATAACTCACAGTCTCCGAGGGTCTAACGCAGCTTCATACCAGATGGATGTACAATTTGGCTGTCAAGTTTCTTGTCTCCGACTCAAAACTCTCAGCTAATTCTCACCGTCAGATCCTGGTATGGACCACGGAACACACTAATAGCGTCACGATTCAGTACATTGATGTCTAGCGTAACTATCTATAAGGGTCTATTGGTGCCTCGGTCACCGGATGTTCGCTCTTTGTCAGTCTTGTTTTCAAATCCGACGCAAATTTGACAGTTAATTGCGACAATCCCACCATCCTAACGACGTTGCAACACAGAAATTGCGTCGCGATTCAATACATTGGTCACTAGCCGACTTATATCCGAGGGTCTATCGCTGCATCATACCAGATGGACGTATTCTTTGGCAGTCAAGTTTGTTTTCTCCCTCTCATAACTCACAGTTAATTCTTACCGTCAGATCTTGGTATTGACGATGGAACACAAAAATGGCGTCGCGATTCAATAGATCGATGTCCAGCGTAACTATCTACAAGGGTCTATTGGTGCCTCGGTCACCGGATGGTCGCGTTTTGTCAGTCTAGTTTACAAATCCGACGCAAGATTGGCAGTTAATTTTATTCCTCCCATACTCTCAATTACGATGGAACACACATACTGCGATGGTTTTCAGAACATCGTCTTCCAGCAGATTTATCTCCAAGCATGCCTGGTTCACCACATGATCGTTCTCCTACGAGTAAAGTTTCGGGAATCCGACGCAAATTTGACAGTTAATTGAGACATTCCCACCATCCTAATGACGATGCAACACAGAAATTGCGTCGCGATACAATACATTGGTCACTAGCCGACTTATCTCCGAGGGTCTAACGCTGCCTCCAACCAGATGTTGTACAATTTGGCTGTCAAGTTTCTTGTCTCCGACTCAAAACTCTCAGCTAATTCACACCGTCAGATCCTGGTATGGACGATGGAACACACAAATAGCGTCGCGATTTAATACATCGATATCTAGCGTAACTATCTATAATGGTCTATTGGTGCCTCGGTCACCGGATGTTCGCACTTTGTCAGTCTTGTTTTCAAATCCGACGCAAATTTGACAGTTAATTGCGACATTCCCACCATCCTAACGACGTTGCAACACAGCAATTGCGTCGCGATTCAATACATTGGTCACTAGCCGACTTATCTCCGACGGTCTATCGCTGCCTCATACCAGATGGACATACTCTTTAGCAGTCAAGTTTGTTTTCTCCCTCTCATAACTTACAGTTAATTCTTACTGTCAGATCCTGGTATTGACGATGGAACACACAAATAGCGTCGCGATTCAATAGATCGATGTCCAGCGTAACTATCTACAAGGGTCTATTGGTGCCTCGGTCACCGGATGGTCGCGTTTTGTCATCTAGTTTTCAAATCCGACGCAAAACTGACAGTTAATATTATTTTCTCTCATCCTCTCAATGAAGATAGAACACATACTGCGATGGTTTTCAGTACATCGTCTACCAGAAGATTTATCTCCAAACATCTATTATTGCCTGGGTCACCACATGAACGTTGTCCTACGAGTAAAGTTTCGGGAATCCGACGCAAATTTGGCAGTTAATTGCGACATTCGCACCATCCTAATGACGATGCAACACAGAAATTCCGTCGCGATTCAATACATTGGTCACTAGCCGACTTATCTCCGAGGGTCTAACGCTGCCTCATACCAGATGGATGTACAATTTGGCTGTCAAGTTTCTTGTCTCCGACTCAAAACTCTCAGCTAATTCTCACCGTCAGATCCTGGTATTGACGATGGAACACAAAAATGGCGTCGCGATTCAATAGATCGATGTCCAGCGTAACTATCTACAAGGATCTATTGGTGCCTCGGTCACCGGATGGTCGTGTTTTGTCAGTCTAGTTTACAAATCCGACGCAAGATTGGCAGTTAATTTTATTCCTCCCATACTCTCAATTACGATGGAACACACATACTGCGATGGTTTTCAGAACATCGTCTTCCAGCAGATTTATCGACGAGCATGCCTGGTTCACCTCATGATCGTTCTCCTGCGATAAAAGTTTCGGGAATCCAACGCAAATTTGACAGTTAATTGAGACATTCCCACCATCCTAATGACGATGCAACACAGAAATTGCGTCGCGATTCAATACATTGGTCACTAGCCGACTTATCTCCGAGGGTCTATCACTGCCTCATACCAGATGGACGTACTCTTTGGCAGTCAAGTTTGTTTTCTCCCTCTCATAACTCACAGTTAATTCTTACCGTCAGATCCTGGTATTGACGATGGAACACACAAATAGCGTCGCGATTCAATAGATCGATGTCCAGCGTAACTATCTACAAGGGTCTACTGGTGCCTCGGTCACCGGATGGTCGCGTTTTGTCATCTAGTTTTCAAATCCGACGCAAAACTGACAGTTAATTTATGTTCTCTCATCCTCTCAATGACGATGGAACACACATACTGCGATGGTTTTCAGAAGATCGTCTTCCAGCAGATTTATCTCCAAGCATGCCTGGGTCACCACATGATCGTTCTCCTGCGAGTAAAGTTTCGGGAATCCTACGCAAATTTGACAGTTAATTGAGACATTCCCACCATCCTAATGACGATGCAACACAGAAATTGCGTCGCGATTCAATACATTGGTCACTAGCCGACTTATCTCCGATTGTCTAACGCTGCCTCATACCAGATGGATGTATAATTTGGGTGTCAAGTTTCTTGTCTCCGACTCAAAACTCTCAGCTAATTCTCACCGTCAGATCCTGGTATGGACGACGGAACACACAAATAGCGTCGCGATTCAGTACATTGATGTCTAGCGTAACTATCTATAAGGGTCTATTGGTACCTCGGTCACCGGATGTTCGCTCTTGGTCAGTCTAGTTTTCAAATCCGACGCAAATTTGACAGTTAATTGCGACATTCCCACCATCCTAACGACGTTGCATCACAGAAATTGCGTCGCGATTCAATACATTGGTCACTAGCCGACTTTTCTCCGAGGGTCTATCGCTGCCTCATACCAGATGGACGTACTCTTCGGCAGTCAAGTTTGTTTTCTCCCTCTCATAACTCACAGTTAATTCTTATTGTCAGATCCTGGTATTGACGATGGAACACAAAAATGGCGTCGCGATTCAATAGATCGGTGTATAGCGTAACTATCTACAAGGGTCTATTGGTGCCTCGGTCACCGGATGGTCGCGTTTTGTCAGTCTAGTTTACAAATCCGACGCAAGATTGGCAGTTAATATTATTCCTCCCATACTCTCAATTACGATGGAACACACATACTGCGATGGTTTTCAGAACATCGTCTTCCAGCAGATTTATCTCCGAGCATGCCTTGGTCACCACATGATCGTTGTCCTACGAGTAAAGTTTCGGGAATCCGACGCAAATTTGACAGATAATTGCGACATTCGCACCATCCTAATGACGATGCAACACAGAAATTGCGTCGCGATTCAATACATTGGTCACTAGCCGACTTATCTCCGACGGTCTATCGCTGCCTCATACCAGATGGACGTACTCTTTGGCAGTCAAGTTTGTTTTCTCCCTCTCATAACTCACAGTTAATTCTTACCGTCAGATCCTGGTATTGACGATGGAACACACAAATAGCGTCGCGATTGAATAGATCGATGTCCAGCGTAACTATCTACAAGGGTCTATTGGTGCCTCGGTCACCGGATGGTCGCGTTTTGTCATCTAGTTTTCAAATCCGACGCAAAACTGACAGTTAATTTTATTTTCTCTCATCCTCTCAATGACGATAGAACACATACTGCGATGGTTTTCAGTACATCGTCTACCAGCATATTTATCTCCAAGCATCTATTACTGCCTGGGTCACCACATGAACGTTGTCCTACGAGTAAAGTTTCGGGAATCCGACGCAAATTTGACAGTTAATTGCGACATTCGCACCATCCTAATGACGGTCAACACAGAAATTGCGTCGCGATTCAATACATTGGTCACTAGCCGACTTATCTCCGAGGGTCTAACGCTGCCTCATACCAGATGGATGTACAATTTGGCTGTCAAGTTTCTTGTCTCCGACTCAAAACTCTCAGCTAATTCTCACCGTCAGATCCTGGTATGGACGACGGAACACACTAATAACGTCGCGATTCAGTACATTGATGTCTAGCGTAACTATCTATAAGGGTCTATTGGTTCCTCGGTCACCGGATGTTCGCTCTTTGTCAGTCTTGTTTTCAAATCCGACGCAAATTTGACAGTTAATTGCGACATTCCCACCATCCTAACGACGTTGCAATACAGAAATTGCGTCGCGATTCAATACATTGGTCACTAGCCGACTTATCTCCGAGGGTCTATCGCTGCATCATACCAGATGGACGTATTCTTTGGCAGTCAAATTTGTTTTCTCCCTCTCATAACTCACAGTTAATTCTTACCGTCAGATCTTGGTATTGACGATGGAACACAAAAATGGCGTCGCGATTCAATAGATCGATGTCCAGCGTAACTATCTACAAGGGTCTATTGGTGCCTCGGTCACCGGATGGTCGCGTTTTGTCAGTCTAGTTTACAAATCCGACGCAAGATTGGCAGTTAATTTTATTCCTCCCATACTCTCAATTACGATGGAACACACATACTGCGATGGTTTTCAGAACATCGTCTTCCAGCAGATTTATCGACGAGCATGCCTGGTTCACCTCATGATCGTTCTCCTGCGATAAAAGTTTCGGGAATACAACGCAAATTTGACAGTTAATTGAGACATTCCCACCATCCTAATGACGATGCAACACAGAAATTGCGTCGCGATTCAATACATTGGTCACTAGCCGACTTATCTCCGAGGGTCTATCGCTGCATCATACCAGATGGACGTATTCTTTGGCAGTCAAGTTTGTTTTCTCCCTCTCATAACTCACAGTTAATTCTTACCGTCAGATCTTGGTATTGACGATGGAACACAAAAATGGCGTCGCGATTCAGTAGATCGATGTCCAGCGTAACTATCTACAAGGGTCTACTGGTCACCGGATGGTCGCATTTTGTCATCTAGTTTTCAAATCCGACGCAAAACTGACAGTTAATTTATGTTCTCTCATCCTCTCAATGACGATGGAACACACATACTGCGATGGTTTTCAGAACATTGTCTTCCAGCAGATTTATCTCAGAGCATGCCTGGTTCACCACATGATCGTTCTCCTGCGAGTAAAGTTTCGGGAATCCGACGCAAATTTGACAGTTAATTGAGACTTTCCCACCATCCTAATGACGATGCAACACAGAAATTGCGTCGCGGTTCTATACATTGGTCACTAGCCGACTTATCTCCGAATGTTCAACGCTGCTCATACCAGATGGATGTACAATTTGGCTGTCAAGTTTCTTGTCTCCGTTTCAAAACTCACAGTTAATTCTTACCGTCAGATCCTGGTATCTACTATGGAACACACAAATAGCGTCGGAATTCAATACATCAATGTCTAGCGTAACTATCTACAAGGGTCTATTGGTGCCTCGGTCACCGGATGGTCGCGTTTTGTCAGTCTAGTTTACAAATCCGACGCAAGATTGGCAGTTAATATTATTCCTCCCATACTCTCAATTACGATGGAACACACATACTGCGATGGTTTTCAGAACATCGTCTTCCAGCTGATTTATGTCCGAGCATGCCTTGGTCACCACATGATCGTTGTCCTACGAGTAAAGTTTCGGGAATCCGACGCAAATTTGACAGTTAATTGCGACATTCGCACCATCCTAATGACGATGCAACACAGAAATTGCGTCGCGATTCAATACATTGGTCACTAGCCGACTTATCTCCGAATGTTCAACGCTGCTCATACCAGATGGATGTACAATTAGGCTGTCAAGTTTCTTGTCTCCGTTTCAAAACTCACAGTTAATTCTTACCGTCAGATCCTGGTATCGACCATGGAACACACAAATAGCGTCGCGATTCAATAGATCGATGTCCAGCGTAACTATCTACAAGGGTCTATTGGTGCCTCGGTCACCGGATGTTCTCTCTTTGTCAGTCTAGTTTTCAAATCCGACGCAAATTTGACAATTAATTGCGACATTCGCACCATCCTAACGACGTTGCAACACAGAAATTGCGTCGCGATTAAATACATTGGTCACTGGCCGACTTATCTCCGAGGGTCTATCGCTGCCTCATACCAGATGGACGTACTCTTTGGCAGTCAAGTTTGTTTTCTCCCTCTCATAACTCACAGTTAATTCTTACCGTCAGATCCTGGTATTGACGATGGAACACACAAATAGCGTCGCGATTCAATAGATCGATGTCCAGCGTAACTATCTACAAGGGTCTATTGGTGCCTCGGTCACCGGATGGTCGCGTTTTGTCATCTAGTTTTAAAATCCGACGCAAGATTGGCAGTTAATATTATTCCTCCCATACTCTCAATTACGATGGAACACACATACTGCGATGGTTTTCAGAACATCGTCTTCCAGCAGATTTATCTCCGAGCATGCCTTGGTCACCACATGATCGTTGTCCTACGAGTAAAGTTTCGGGAATCCGACGCAAATTTGACAGTCAATTGCGACATTCGCACCATCCTAATGACGATGCAACACAGAAATCGCGTCGCGATTCAATACATTGGTCACTAGCCGACTTATCTCCGAGGGTCTATCGCTGCATCATACCAGATGGACGTATTCTTTGGCAGTCAAGTTTGTTTTCTCCCTCTCATAATTCACAGTTAATTCTTACCGTCAGATCTTGGTATTGACGATGGAACACAAAAATGGCGTCGCGATTCAGTAGATCGATGTCCAGCGTAACTATCTACAAGGGTCTACTGGTGCCTCGGTCACCGGATGGTCGCATTTTGTCATCTAGTTTTCAAATCCGACGCAAAACCGACAGTTAATTTATGTTCTCTCATCCTCTCAATGACGATGGAACACACATACTGCGATGGTTTTCAGAACATTGTCTTCCAGCAGATTTATCTCAGAGCATGCCTGGTTCACCACATGATCGTTCTCCTGCGAGTAAAGTTTCGGGAATCCGACGCAAATTTGACAGTTAATTGAGACATTCCCACCATCCTAATGACGATGCAACACAGAAATTGCGTCGCGGTTCAATACATTGGTCACTAGCCGACTTATCTCCGAATGTTCAACGCTGCTCATACCAGATGGATGTACAATTTGGCTGTCAAGTTTCTTGTCTCCGTTTCAAAACTAACAGTTAATTCTTACCGTCAGATCCTGGTATCTACTATGGAACACACAAATAGCGTCGGAATTCAATACATCAATGTCCAGCGTAACTATCTACAAGGGTCTATTGGTGCCTCGGTCACCGGATGGTCGCGTTTTGTCATCTAGTTTTCAAATCCGACGCAAAACTGACAGTTAATTTTATTTTCTCTCATCCTCTCAATGACGATAGAACACATACTGCGATGGTTTTCAGTACATCGTCTACCAGCAGATTTATCTCCAAGCATCTATTACTGCCTGGGTCACCACATGAACGTTGTCCTACGAGTAAAGTTTCGGGAATCCGACGCAAATTTGACAGTTAATTGCGACATTCGCACCATCCTAATGACGATGCAACACAGAAATTGCGTCGCGATTCAATACATTGGTCACTAACCGACTTATCTCCGAGGGACTAACGCTGCCTCATACCAGATGGATGTACAATTTGGCTGTCAAATTTCTTGTCTCCGACTCAAAACTCTCAGCTAATTCTCACCGTCAGATCCTGGTATGGACGACGGAACACACTAATAGCGTCGCGATTCAGTACATTGATGTCTAGCGTAACTATCTATAAGGGTCTATTGGCTCCTCGGTCACCAGATGTTCTCTCTTTGTCAGTCTTGTTTTCAAATCCGACGCAAATTTGACAGTTAATTGCGACATTCCCACCATCCTAACGACGTCGCAATACAGAAATTGCGTCGCGATTCAATACATTGGTCACTAGCCGAAATATCTCCGAGGGTCTATCGCTGCATCATACCAGATGGACGTATTCTTTGGCAGTCAAGTTTGTTTTCTCCCTCTCATAACTCACAGTTAATTCTTACCGTCAGATCTTGGTATTGACGATGGAACACAAAAATGGCGTCGCGATTCAATAGATCGATGTCCAGCGTAACTATCTACAAGGGTCTATTGGTGCCTCGGTCACCGGATGGTCGCGGTTTGTCAGTATAGTTTACAAATCCGACGCAAGATTGGCAGTTAATTTTATTCCTCCCATACTCTCAATTACGATGGAACACACATACTGCGATGGTTTTCAGAACATCGTCTTCCAGCAGATTTATCTCCGAGCATGCCTGGTTCACCACATGATCGTTCTCCTGCGAGTAAAGTTTCGGGAATCCGACGCAAATTTGACAGTTAATTGAGACATTCCCACCATCCTAGTGACGATGCAACACAGAAATTGCGTCGCGATTCAATACATTGGTCACTAGCCGTCTTATCTCCGAGGGTCTAACGCTGCCTCCTACCAGATGTTGTACAATTTGGCTGTCAAGTTTCTTGTCTCCGACTCAAAACTCTTAGCTAATTCACACCGTCAGATCCTGGTATGGACGATGGAACACACAAATAGCGTCGCGAATCAATAGATCGATGTCCAGCGTAACTATCTACAAGGGTCTACTGGTGCCTCGGTCACCGGATGGTCGCGTTTTGTCATCTAGTTTTCAAATCCGACGCAAAACTGACAGTTAATTTATGTTCTCTCATCCTCTCAATGACGATGGAACACACATACTGCGATGGTTTTCAGAACATTGTCTTCCAGCAGATTTATCTCCGAGCATGCCTGGTTCACCACATGATCGTTCTCCTGCGAGTAAAGTTTCGGGAATCCGACGCAAATTTGACAGTTAATTGAGACATTCCCACCATCCTAATGACGATGCAAAACAGAAATTGCGTCGCGGTTCAATACATTGGGCACTAGCCGATTTATATCCGAATGTCCTACGCTGCTCATACCAGATGGATATACAATTTGGCTGTCAAGTTTCTTGTCTCCGTTTCAAAACTCACAGTTAATTCTTACCGTCAGATCCTGGTATCTACTATGGAACACACAAATAGCGTCGGAATTCAAAGCATCAATGTCTAGCGTAACTATCTACAAGGGTCTATTGGTGCCTCGGTCACCGGATGGTCGCGCTTTGTCAGTCTAGTTTTCAAATCCGACGCAAAACTGATAGTTAATTTTATTCCTCAAGTACTCTCAATTACGATGGAACACACATACTGCGATGGTTTTCAGAACATCGTCTTCCAGCAGATTTATCTCCGAGCATGCCTGGTTCACCACATGATCGTTCTCCTGCGAGTAAAGTTTCGGGAATCCGACGCAAATTTGACAGTTAATTGAGACATTCCCACCATCCTAGTGACGATGCAACACAGAAATTGCGTCGCGATTCAATACATTGGTCACTAGCCGACTTATCTCCGAGGGTCTATCGCTGCATCATACCAGATGGACGTATTCTTTGGCAGTCAAGTTTGTTTTCTCCCTCTCATAACTCACAGTTAATTCTTACCGTCAGATCTTGGTATTGACGATGGAACACAAAAATGGCGTCGCGATTCAGTAGATCGATGTCCAGCGTAACTATCTACAAGGGTCTACTGGTGCCTCGGTCACCGGATGGTCGCATTTTGTCATCTAGTTTTCAAATCCGACGCAAAACTGACAGTTAATTTATGTTCTCTCATCCTCTCAATGACGATGGAACACACATACTGCGATGGTTTTCAGAACATTGTCTTCCAGCTGGTTCACCACATGATCGTTCTCCTGCGAGTAAAGTTTCGGGAATCCGACGCAAATTTGACAGTTAATTGAGACATTCCCACCATCCTAATGACGATGCAACACAGAAATTGCGTCGCGGTTCAATACATTGGTCACTAGCCGACTTATCTCCGAATGTTCAACGCTGCTCATACCAGATGGATGTACAATTTGGCTGTCAAGTTTCTTGTCTCCGTTTCAAAACTAACAGTTAATTCTTACCGTCAGATCCTGGTATCTACTATGGAACACACAAATAGCGTCGGAATTCAATACATCAATGTCTAGCGTAACTATCTATAAGGGTCTATTGGTTCCTCGGTCACCAGATACTCTCTCTTTGTCAGTCTTGTTTTCAAATCCGACGCAAATTTGACAGTTAATTGCGACATTCCCACCATCCTAACGACGTTGCAACACAGAAATTGCGTCGCGATTCAATACATTGGTCACTAGCCGACTTATCTCCGACGGTCTATCGCTGCCTCATACCAGATGGACGTACTATTTGGCAGTCAAGTTTGTTTTCTCCCTCTCATAACTCACAGTTAATTCTTACCTTCAGATCCTGGTATTGACGATGGAACATACAAATAGCGTCGCGATTCAATAGATCGATGTCCAGCGTAACTATCTACAAGGGTCTATTGGTGCCTCGGTCACCGGATGTTCTCTCTTTGTCAGTCTAGTTTTCAAATCCGACGCAAATTTGACAATTAATTGCGACATTCGCACCATCCTAACGACGTTGCAACACAGAAATTGCGTCGCGATTAAATACATTGGTCACTAGCCGACTTATCTCCGAGGGTCTATCGCTGCCTCATACCAGATGGATGTACAATTTGGCTGTCAAGTTTTTTGTCTCCGACTCAAAACTCTCAGCTAATTCTCACCGTCAGATCCTGGTATGGACGACGGAACACACTAATAGCGTCGCGATTCAGTACATTGATGTCTAGCGTAACTATCTATAAGGGTCTATTGGTTCCTCGGTCACCAGATGTTCTCTCTTTGTCAGTCTTGTTTTCAAATCCGACGCAAATTTGACAGTTAATTGCGACATTCCCACCATCCTAACGACGTCGCAATACAGAAATTGCGTCGCGATTCAATACATTGGTCACTAGCCGAAATATCTCCGAGGGTCTATCGCTGCATCATACCAGATGGACGTATTCTTTGGCAGTCAAGTTTGTTTTCTCCCTCTCATAACTCACAGTTAATTCTTACCGTCAGATCTTGGTATTGACGATGGAACACAAAAATGGCGTCGCGATTCAATAGATCGATGTCCAGCGTAACTATCTACAAGGGTCTATTGGTGCCTCGGTCACCGGATGGTCGCGGTTTGTCAGTCTAGTTTACAAATCCGACGCAAGATTGGCAGTTAATTTTATTCCTCCCATACTCTCAATTACGATGGAACACACATACTGCGATGGTTTTCAGAACATCGTCTTCCAGCAGATTTATCTCCGAGCATGCCTGGTTCACCACATGATCGTTCTCCTGCGAGTAAAGTTTCGGGAATCCGACGCAAATTTGACAGTTAATTGAGACATTCCCACCATCCTAGTGACGATGCAACACAGAAATTGCGTCGCGATTCAATACATTGGTCACTAGCCGACTTATCTCCGAGGGTCTAACGCTGCCTCCTACCAGATGTTGTACAATTTGGCTGTCAAGTTTCTTGTCTCCGACTCAAAACTCTTAGCTAATTCACACCGTCAGATCCTGGTATGGACGATGGAACACACAAATAGCGTCGCGAATCAATAGATCGATGTCCAGCGTAACTATCTACAAGGGTCTACTGGTGCCTCGGTCACCGGATGGTCGCCTTTTGTCATCTAGTTTTCAAATCCGACGCAAAACTGACAGTTAATTTATGTTCTCTCATCCTCTCAATGACGATGGAACACACATACTGCGATGGTTTTCAGAACATTGTCTTCCAGCAGATTTATCTCCGAGCATGCCTGGTTCACCACATGATCGTTCTCCTGCGAGTAAAGTTTCGGGAATCCGACGCAAATTTGACAGTTAATTGAGACATTCCCACCATCCTAATGACGATGCAAAACAGAAATTGCGTCGCGGTTCAATACATTGGTCACTAGCCGACTTATCTCCGAATGTCCTACGCTGCTCATACCAGATGGATATACAATTTGGCTGTCAAGTTTCTTGTCTCCGTTTCAAAACTCACAGTTAATTCTTACCGTCAGATCCTGGTATCTACTATGGAACACACAAATAGCGTCGGAATTCAAAGCATCAATGTCTAGCGTAACTATCTACAAGGGTCTATTGGTGCCTCGGTCACCGGATGGTCGCGCTTTGTCAGTCTAGTTTTCAAATCCGACGCAAAACTGATAGATAATTTTATTCCTCAAGTACTCTCAATTACGATGGAACAAACATACTGCGATGGTTTTCAGAACATCGTCTTCCAGCAGATTTATCTCCAAGCATGCCAGGGTCACCACATGATCGTTCTCCTGCGAGTAAAGTTTCGGGAATCCGACGCAAATTTGACAGTTAATTGAGACATTCCCACCATCCTAATGACGATGCAACACAGAAATTGCGTCGCGATTCAATACATTGGTCACTAGCCGACTTATCTCCGAGGGTGTAACGCTGCCTCCTACCAGATGTTGTACAATTTGGCTGTCAAGTTTCTTGTCTCCGACTCAAAACTCACAGCTAATTCTCACCGTCAGATCCTGGTATGGACGACGGAACACACAAATAGCGTCGCGATTCAGTACATTGATGTCTAGCGTAAGTATCTATAAGGGTCTATTGGTGCCTCGTTCACCGGATGTTCGCTCTTGGTCAGTCTTGTTTTCAAATCCGACGCAAATTTGACAGTTAATTGCGACATTCCCACCATCCTAACGACGTTCCATCACAGAAATTGCGTCGCGATTCAATACATTGGTCACTAGCCGACTTATCTCCGAGGGTCTATCGCTGCCTCATACCAGATGGACGTACTCTTTGGCAGTCAAGTTTGTTTTCTCCCTCTCATAACTCACAGTTAATTCTTATCGTCAGATCCTGGTATTGACGATGGAACACAAAAATGGCGTCGCGATTCAATAGATCGATGTATAGCGTAACTATCTACAATTGTCTATTGGTGCCTCGGTCACCGGATGGTCGCGTTTTGTCAGTCTAGTTTACAAATCCGACGCAAGATTGGCAGTTAATATTATTCCTCCCATACTCTCAATTACGATGGAACACACATACTGCGATGGTTTTCAGAACATCGTCTTCCAGCAGATTTATCTCCGAGCATGCCTTGGTCACCACATGATCGTTGTCCTACGAGTGAAGTTTCGGGAATCCGACGCAAATTTGACAGTTAATTGCGACATTCGCACCTTCCTAATGACGATGCAACACAGAAATTGCGTCGCGATTCAATACATTGGTCACTAGCCGACTTATCTCCGACGGTCTATCGCTGCCTCATACCAGATGGACGTACTATTTGGCAGTCAAGTTTGTTTTCTCCCTCTCATAACTCACAGTTAATTCTTACCTTCAGATCCTGGTATTGACGATGGAACATACAAATAGCGTCGCGATTCAATAGATCGATGTCCAGCGTAACTATCTACAAGGGTCTATTGGTGCCTCGGTCACCGGATGTTCTCTCTTTGTCAGTCTAGTTTTCAAATCCGACGCAAATTTGACAATTAATTGCGACATTCGCACCATCCTAACGACGTTGCAACACAGAAATTGCGTCGCGATTAAATACATTGGTCACTAGCCGACTTATCTCCGAGGGTCTATCGCTGCCTCATACCAGATGGACGTACTCTTTGGCAGTCAAGTTGGTTTTCTCCCTCTCATAACTCACAGTTAATTCTTACCGTCAGATCCTGGTATTGACGATGGAACACACAAATAGCGTCGCGATTCAATAGATCGATGTCCAGCGTAACTATCTACAAGGGTCTATTGGTGCCTCGGTCACCGGATGTTCTCTCTTTGTCAGTCTAGTTTTCAAATCCGACGCAAATTTGACAATTAATTGCGACATTCGCACCATCCTAACGACGTTGCAACACAGAAATTGCGTCGCGATTAAATACATTGGTCACTAGCCGACTTATCTCCGAGGGTCTATCGCTGCCTCATACCAGATGGACGTACTCTTTGGCAGTCAAGTTGGTTTTCTCCCTCTCATAACTCACAGTTAATTCTTACCGTCAGATCCTGGTATTGACGATGGAACACACAAATAGCGTCGCGATTCAATAGATCGATGTCCAGCGTAGCTATCTACAAGGGTGTATTGGTGCCTCGGTCACCGGATGGTCGCGTTTTGTCATCTAGTTTTCAAATCCGACGCAAAACTGACAGTTAATTTTATTTTCTCTCATCCTCTCAATGACGATAGAACACATACTGCGATGGTTTTCAGTACATCGTCTACCAGCAGATTTATCTCCAAGCATCTATTACTGCCTGGGTCACCACATGAACGTTGTCCTACGAGTAAAGTTTCGGGAATCCGACGCAAATTTGACAGTTAATTGCGACATTCGCACCATCCTAATGACGATGCAACACAGAAATTGCGTCGCGATTCAATACATTGGTCACTAGCCGACTTATCTCCGAGGGACTAACGCTGCCTCATACCAGATGGATGTACAATTTGGCTGTCAAGTTTCTTGTCTCCGACTCAAAACTCTCAGCTAATTCTCACCGTCAGATCCTGGTATGGACGACGGAACACACTAATAGCGTCGCGATTCAGTACATTGATGTCTAGCGTAACTATCTATAAGGGTCTATTGGTTCCTCGGTCACCAGATGTTCGCTCTTTGTCAGTCTTGTTTTCAAATCCGACGCAAATTTGACAGTTAATTGCGACATTCCCACCATCCTAACGACGTCGCAATACAGAAATTGCGTCGCGATTCAATACATTGGTCACTAGCCGACTTATCTCCGAGGGTCTATCGCTGCATCATACCAGATGGACGTATTCTTTGGCAGTCAAGTTTGTTTTCTCCCTCTCATAACTCACAGTTAATTCTTACCGTCAGATCTTGGTATTGACGATGGAACACAAAAATGGCGTCGCGATTCAATAGATCGATGTCCAGCGTAACTATCTACAAGGGTCTATTGGTGCCTCGGTCACCGGATGGTCGCGTTTTGTCAGTCTAGTTTACAAATCCGACGCAAGATTGGCAGTTAATTTTATTCCTCCCATACTCTCAATTACGATGGAACACACATACTGCGATGGTTTTCAGAACATCGTCTTCCAGCAGATTTATCTCCGAGCATGCCTTGGTCACCACATGATCGTTGTCCTACGAGTAAAGTTTCGGGAATCCGACGCAAATTTGACAGTTAATTGCGACATTCGCACCATCCTAATGACAATGCAACACAGAAATTGCGTCGCGATTCAATACATTGGTCACTAGCCGACTTATCTCCGAGGGTCTAACGGTGCCTCATACCAGATGGATGTACAATTTGGCTGTCAAGTTTCTTGTCTCCGACTCATAACTCACAGTTAATTCTTACCGTCAGATCCTGGTATCGACCATGGAACACACAAATAGCGTCGCGATTCAGTACATCGATGTCCAGCGTAACTATCTACAAGGGTCTACTGGTGCCTCGGTCACCGGATGGTCGCGTTTTGTCATCTAGTTTTCAAATCCGACGCAAAACTGACAGTTAATTTATGTTCTCTCATCCTCTCAATGACGATGGAACACACATACTGCGATGGTTTTCAGAACATTGTCTTCCAGCAGATTTATCTCCGAGCATGCCTGGTTCACCACATGATCGTTCTCCTGCGAGTAAAGTTTCGGGAATCCGATGCAAATTTGACAGTTAATTGAGACATTCCCACCATCCTAATGACGATGCAACACAGAAATTGCGTCGCGGTTCAATACATTGGTCACTAGCCGACTTATCTCCGAATGTTCAACGCTGCTCATACCAGATGGATGTACAATTTGGCTGTCAAGTTTCTTGTCTCCGTTTCAAAACTAACAGTTAATTCTTACCGTCAGATCCTGGTATCTACTATGGAACACACAAATAGCGTCGGAATTCAATACATCAATGTCTAGCGTAACTATCTACAAGGGTCTATTGGTGCCTCGGTCACCGGATGGTCGCGTTTTGTCAGTCTAGTTTACAAATCCGACGCAAGATTGGCAGTTAATATTATTCCTCCCATACTCTCAATTACGATGGAACACACATACTGCGATGGTTTTCAGAACATCGTCTTCCAGCAGATTTATCTCCGAGCATGCCTTGGTCACCACATGATCGTTGTCCTACGAGTGAAGTTTCGGGAATCCGACGCAAATTTGACAGTTAATTGCGACATTCGCACCTTCCTAATGACGATGCAACACAGAAATTGCGTCGCGATTCAATACATTGGTCACTAGCCGACTTATCTCCGAATGTTCAACGCTGCTCATACCAGATGGATGTACAATTTGGCTGTCAAGTTTCTTGTCTCCGTTTCAAAACTCACAGTTAATTCTTACCGTCAGATCCTGGTATCGACCATGGAACACACAAATAGCGTCGCGATTCAGTACATCGATGTCTAGTGTAACTATCTACGAGGGTCTATTGGTGCCTCGGTCACCGGATGTTCTCTCTTTGTCAGTCTAGTTTTCAAATCCGACGCAAATTTGACAGTTAATTGCGACATTCCCACCATCCTAACGACGTTGCAACACAGAAATTGCGTCGCGATTCAATACATTGGTCACTAGCCGACTTATCTCCGACGGTCTATCGCTGCCTCATACCAGATGGACGTACTCTTTGGCAGTCAAGTTTGTTTTCTCCCTCTCATAACTCACAGTTAATTCTTACCTTCAGATCCTGGTATTGACGATGGAACATACAAATGGCGTCGCGATTCAATAGATCGATGTCCAGCGTAACTATCTACAAGGGTCTATTGGTGCCTCGGCCACCGGATGTTCTCTCTTTGTCAGTCTAGTTTTCAAATCCGACGCAAATTTGACAATTAATTGCGACATTCGCACCATCCTAACGACGTTGCAACACAGAAATTGCGTCGCGATTAAATACATTGGTCACTAGCCGACTTATCTCCGATGGTCTATCGCTGCCTCATACCAGATGGACGTACTCTTTGGCAGTCAAGTTGGTTTTCTCCCTCTCATAACTCACAGTTAATTCTTACCGTCAGATCCTGGTATTGACGATGGAACACACAAATAGCGTCGCGATTCAATAGATCGATGTCCAGCGTAACTATCTACAAGGGTGTATTGGTGCCTCGGTCACCGGATGGTCGCGTTTTGTCATCTAGTTTTCAAATCGGACGCAAAACTGACAGTTAATTTTATTTTCTCTCATCCTCTCAATGACGATAGAACACATACTGCGATGGTTTTCAGTACATCGTCTACCAGCAGACTTATCTCCAAGCATCTATTACTGCCTGGGTCACCACATGAACGTTGTCCTACGAGTAAAGTTTCGGGAATCCGACGCAAATTTGACAGTTAATTGCGACATTCGCACCATCCTAATGACAATGCAACACAGAAATTGCGTCGCGATTCAATACATTGGTCACTAGCCGACTTATCTCCGAGGGTCTAACGCTGCCTCATACCAGATGGATGTACAATTTGGCTGTCAAGTTTCTTGTCTCCGACTCATAACTCACAGTTAATTCTTACCGTCAGATCCTGGTATCGACCATGGAACACACAAATAGCGTCGCGATTCAGTACATCGATGTCCAGCGTAACTATCTACAAGGGTCTACTGGTGCCTCGGTCACCGGATGGTCGCGTTTTGTCATCTAGTTTTCAAATCCGACGCAAAACTGACAGTTAATTTATGTTCTCTCATCCTCTCAATGACGATGGAACACACATACTGCGATGGTTTTCAGAACATTGTCTTCCAGCAGATTTATCTCCGAGCATGCCTAGTTCACCACATGATCGTTCTCCTGCGAGTAAAGTTTCGGGAATCCGACGCAAATTTGACAGTTAATTGAGACATTCCCACCATCCTAATGACGATGCAACACAGAAATTGCGTCGCGGTTCAATACATTGGTCACTAGCCGACTTATCTCCGAATGTTCAACGCTGCTCATACCAGATGGATGTACAATTTGGCTGTCAAGTTTCTTGTCTCCGTTTCAAAACTAACAGTTACTTCTTACCGTCAGATCCTGGTATCTACTATGGAACACACAAATAGCGTCGGAATTCAATACATCAATGTCTAGCGTAACTATCTACAAGGGTCTATTGGTGCCTCGGTCACCGGATGGTCGCGTTTTGTCAGTCTAGTTTACAAATCCGACGCAAGATTGGCAGTTAATATTATTCCTCCCATACTCTCAATTACGATGGAACACACATACTGCGATGGTTTTCAGAACATCGTCTTCCAGCAGATTTATCTCCGAGCATGCCTTGGTCACCACATGATCGTTGTCCTACGAGTGAAGTTTCGGGAATCCGACGCAAATTTGACAGTTAATTGCGACATTCGCACCTTCCTAATGACGATGCAACACAGAAATTGCGTCGCGATTCAATACATTGGTCACTAGCCGACTTATCTCCGAATGTTCAACGCTGCTCATACCAGATGGATGTACAATTTGGCTGTCAAGTTTCTTGTCTCCGACTCATAACTCACAGTTAATTCTTACCGTCAGATCCTGGTATCGACCATGGAACACACAAATAGCGTCGCGATTCAGTACATCGATGTCTAGTGTAACTATCTACAAGGGTCTATTGGTGCCTCGGTCACCGGATGTTCTCTCTTTGTCAGTCTAGTTTTCAAATCCGACGCAAATTTGACAGTTAATTGCGACATTCCCACCATCCTAACGACGTTGCAACACAGAAATTGCGTCGCGATTCAATACATTGGTCACTAGCCGACTTATCTCCGACGGTCTATCGCTGCCTCATACCAGATGGACGTACTCTTTGGCAGTCAAGTTTGTTTTCTCCCTCTCATAACTCACAGTTAATTCTTACCTTCAGATCCTGGTATTGACGATGGAACATACAAATGGCGTCGCGATTCAATAGATCGATGTCCAGCGTAACTATCTACAAGGGTCTATTGGTGCCTCGGTCACCGGATGTTCTCTCTTTGTCAGTCTAGTTTTCAAATCCGACGCAAATTTGACAATTAATTGCGACATTCGCACCATCCTAACGACGTTGCAACACAGAAATTGCGTCGCGATTAAATACATTGGTCACTAGCCGACTTATCTCCGATGGTCTATCGCTGCCTCATACCAGATGGACGTACTCTTTGGCAGTCAAGTTGGTTTTCTCCCTCTCATAACTCACAGTTAATTCTTACCGTCAGATCCTGGTATTGACGATGGAACACACAAATAGCGTCGCTATTCAATAGATCGATGTCCAGCGTAACTATCTACAAGGGTGTATTGGTGCCTCGGTCACCGGATGGTCGCGTTTTGTCATCTAGTTTTCAAATCCGACGCAAAACTGACAGTTAATTTTATTTTCTCTCATCCTCTCAATGACGATAGAACACATACTGCGATGGTTTTCAGTACATCGTCTACCAGCAGATTTATCTCCAAGCATCTATTACTGCCTGGGTCACCACATGAACGTTGTCCTACGAGTAAAGTTTCGGGAATCCGACGCAAATTTGACAGTTAATTGCGACATTCGCACCATCCTAATGACGATGCAACACAGAAATTGCGTCGCGATTCAATACATTGGTCACTAGCCGACTTATCTCCGAGGGACTAACGCTGCCTCATACCAGATGGATGTACAATTTGGCTGTCAAGTTTCTTGTCTCCGACTCAAAACTCTCAGCTAATTCTCACCGTCAGATCCTGGTATGGACGTCGGAACACACTAATAGCGTCGCGATTCAGTACATTGATGTCTAGCGTAACTATCTATAAGGGTCTATTGGTTCCTCGGTCACCAGATGTTCGCTCTTTGTCAGTCTTGTTTTCAAATCCGACGCAAATTTGACAGTTAATTGCGACATTCCCACCATCCTAACGACGTCGCAATACAGAAATTGCGTCGCGATTCAATACATTGGTCACTAGCCGAAATATCTCCGAGGGTCTATCGCTGCATCATACCAGATGGACGTATTCTTTGGCAGTCAAGTTTGTTTTCTCCCTCTCATAACTCACAGTTAATTCTTACCGTCAGATCTTGGTATTGACGATGGAACACAAAAATGGCGTCGCGATTCAATAGATCGATGTCCAGCGTAACTATCTACAAGGGTCTATTGGTGCCTCGGTCACCGGATGGTCGCGTTTTGTCAGTCTAGTTTACAAATCGGACGCAAAACTAGCAGTTAATTTTATTCCTCCCATACTCTCAATTACGATGGAACACACATACTGCGATGGTTTTCAGAACATCGTCTTCCAGCAGATTTATCTCCGAGCATGCCTGGTTCACCACATGATCGTTCTCCTGCGAGTAAAGTTTCGGGAATCCGACGCAAATTTGACAGTTAATTGAGACATTCCCACCATCCTAGTGACGATGCAACACAGAAATTGCGTCGCGATTCAATACATTGGTCACTAGCCGACTTATCTCCGAGGGTCTAACGCTGCCTCCTACCAGATGTTGTACAATTTGGCTGTCAAGTTTCTTGTCTCCGACTCAAAACTCTCAGCTAATTCACACCGTCAGATCCTGGTATGGACGATGGAACACACAAATAGCGTCGCGAATCAATAGATCGATGTCCAGCGTAACTATCTACAATGGTCTACTGGTGCCTCGGTCACCGGATGGTCACGTTTTGTCATCTAGTTTTCAAATCCGACGCAAAACTGACAGTTAATTTATGTTCTCTCATCCTCTCAATGACGATGGAACACACATACTGCGATGGTTTTCAGAACATTGTCTTCCAGCAGATTTATCTCCGAGCATGCCTGGTTCACCACATGATCGTTCTCCTGCGAGTAAAGTTTCGGGAATCCGACGCAAATTTGACAGTTAATTGGGACATTCCCACCATCCTAATGACGATGCAACACACAAATTGCGTCGCGGTTCAATACATTGGTCACTAGCCGACTTATCTCCGAATGTCCTACGCTGCTCATACCAGATGGATATACAATTTGGCTGTCAAGTTTCTTGTCTCCGTTTCAAAACTCACAGTTAATTCTTACCGTCAGATCCTGGTATCTACTATGGAACACACAAATAGCGTCGGAATTCAAAGCATCAATGTCTAGCGTAACTATCTACAATTGTCTATTGGTGCCTCGGTCACCGGATGGTCACGCTTTGTCAGTCTAGTTTTCAAATCCGACGCAAAACTGATAGTTAATTTTATTCCTCAAGTACTCTCAATTACGATGGAACACACATACTGCGATGGTTTTCAGAACATCGTCTTCCAGCACATTTATCTCCAGCATGCCTGGGTCACCACATGATCGTTCTCCTGCGAGTAAAGTTTCGGGAATCCGACGCAAATTTGACAGTTAATTGAGACATTCCCACCATCCTAATGACGATGCAACAAAGAAATTGCGTCGCGATTCAATACATTGGTCACTATCCGACTTATCTCCGAGGGTGTAACGCTGCCTCCTACCAGATGTTGTACAATTTGGCTGTCAAGTTTCTTGTCTCCGACTCAAAACTCACAGCTAATTCTTACCGTCAGATCCTGGTATGGACGACGGAACACACAAATAGCGTCGCGATTCAGTACATTGATGTCTAGCGTAAGTATCTATAAGGGTCTATTGGTGCCTCGGTCACCGGATGTTCGCTCTTGGTCAGTCTTGTTTTCAAATCCGACGCAAATTTGACAGTTAATTGCGACATTCCCACCATCCTAACGACGTTCCATCACAGAAATTGCGTCGCGATTCAATACATTGGTCACTAGCCGACTTATCTCCGAGGGTCTATCGCTGCCTCATACCAGATGGACGTACTCTTTGGCAGTCAAGTTTGTTTTCTCCCTCTCATAACTCACAGTTAATTCTTATCGTCAGATCCTGGTATTGACGATGGAACACAAAAATGGCGTCGCGATTCAATAGATCGATGTATAGCGTAACTATCTACAATTGTCTATTGGTGCCTCGGTCACCGGATGGTCGCGTTTTGTCAGTCTAGTTTACAAATCCGACGCAAGATTGGCAGTTAATATTATTCCTCCCATACTCTCAATTACGATGGAACACACATACTGCGATGGTTTTCAGAACATCGTCTTCCAGCAGATTTATCTCCGAGCATGCCTTGGTCACCACATGATCGTTGTCCTACGAGTAAAGTTTCGGGAATCCGACGCAAATTTGACAGTTAATTGCGACATTCGCACCATCCTAATGACAATGCAACACAGAAATTGCGTCGCGATTCAATACATTGGTCACTAGCCGACTTATCTCCGAGGGTCTAACGCTGCCTCATACCAGATGGATGTACAATTTGGCTGTCAAGTTTCTTGTCTCCGACTCATAACTCACAGTTAATTCTTACCGTCAGATCCTGGTATCGACCATGGAACACACAAATAGCGTCGCGATTCAGTACATCGATGTCCAGCGTAACTATCTACAAGGGTCTACTGGTGCCTCGGTCACCGGATGGTCGCGTTTTGTCATCTAGTTTTCAAATCCGACGCAAAACTGACAGTTAATTTATGTTCTCTCATCCTCTCAATGACGATGGAACACACATACTGCGATGGTTTTCAGAACATTGTCTTCCAGCAGATTTATCTCCGAGCATGCCTGGTTCACCACATGATCGTTCTCCTGCGAGTAAAGTTTCGGGAATCCGACGCAAATTTGACAGTTAATTGAGACATTCCCACCATCCTAAAGACGATGCAACACAGAAATTGCGTCGCGGTTCAATACATTGGTCACTAGCCGACTTATCTCCGAATGTCCTACGCTGCTCATACCAGATGGATATACAATTTGGCTGTCAAGTTTCTTGTCTCCGTTTCAAAACTCACAGTTAATTCTTACCGTCAGATTCTGGTATCTACTATGGAACACACAAATAGCGTCGGAATTCAAAGCATCAATGTCTAGAGTAACTATCTACAAGGGTCTATTGGTGCCTCGGTCACCGGATGGTCGCGCTTTGTCAGTCTAGTTTTCAAATCCGACGCAAAACTGATAGTTAATTTTATTCCTCAAGTACTCTCAATTACGATGGAACACACATACTGCGATGGTTTTCAGAACATCGTCTTCCAGCACATTTATCTCCAAGCATGCCTGGGTCACCACATGATCGTTCTCCTGCGAGTAAAGTTTCGGGAATCCGACGCAAATTTGACAGTTAATTGAGACATTCCCACCATCCTAATGACGATGCAACACAGAAATTGCGTCGCGATTCAATACATTGGTCACTAGCCGACTTATCTCCGAGGGTGTAACGCTGCCTCCTACCAGATGTTGTACAATTTGGCTGTCAAGTTTCTTGTCTCCGACTCAAAACTCACAGCTAATTCTCACCGTCAGATCCTGGTATGGACGACGGAACACACAAATAGCGTCGCGATTCAGTACATTGATGTCTAGCGTAAGTATCTATAAGGGTCTATTGGTGCCTCGGTCACCGGATGTTCGCTCTTGGTCAGTCTTGTTTTCAAATCCGACGCAAATTTGACAGTTAATTGCGACATTCCCACCATCCTAACGACGTTCCATCACAGAAATTGCGTCGCGATTCAATACATTGGTCACTAGCCGACTTATCTCCGAGGGTCTAACGCTGCTTCATACCAGATGGGTGTACAATTTGGCTGTCAAGTTTCTTGTCTCCGTTTCAAAACTCACAGTTAATTCTTACCGTCAGATCCTGGTATCTACTATGGAACACAAAAATAGCGTCGGGATTCAATACATCAATGTCTAGCGTAACTATCTACAAGGGTCTATTGGTGCCTCGGTCACCGGATGGTCGCGCTTTGTGAGTCTAGTTTTCAAATCCGACGCAAATTTGACAGTTAATTGCGACATTCCCACCATCCTAACGACGTTGCATCACAGAAATTGCGTCGCGATTCAAAACATTGGTCACTAGCCGACTTATCTCCGAGGGTCTATCGCTGCCTCATACCAGATGGACGTACTCTTTGGCAGTCAAGTTTGTTTTCTCCCTCTCATAACTCACAGTTAAATCTTATTGTCAGATCCTGGTATTGACGATGGAACACACAAATGGCGTCGCGATTCAATAGATCGATGTATAGCGTAACTATCTACAAAAGTCTATTTTTGCTCGGTCACCGGATGGTCGCGTTTTGTCAGTCTAGTTTACAAATCCGACACAAGATTGGCAGTTAATATTATTCCTCCCATACTCTCAATTACGATGGAACACACATACTGCGATGGTTTTCAGAACATCGTCTTCCAGCAGATATATTTCCGAGCATGCCTTGGTCACCACATGATCGTTGTCCTACGAGTAAAGTTTCGTGAATCCGACGCAAATTTGACAGTCAATTGCGACATTCGCAAAATCCTAATGACGATGCAACACAGAAATTGCGTCGCGATTCAATACATTGGTCACTAGCCGACTTATCTCCGAGGGTCTAACGCTGCTTCATACCAGATGGATGTACAATTTGGCTGTCAAGTTTCTTGTCTCCGACTCGTAACTCACAGTTAATTCTTACCGTCAGATCCTGGTATTGACGATGGAACACACAAATAGCGTCGCGATTCAATAGATCGATGTCCAGCGTAACTATGTACAAGGGTCTATTGGTGCCTCGGTCACCGGATGGTCGCGCTTTGTCATCTAGTTTTCAAATCCGACGCAAAACTGAAAGTTAATTTTATTTTCGCTCATCCTCTCAATGACGATAGAACACATACTGCGATGGTTTTGAGTACATCGTCTACCAGCAGATTTATCTCCAAGCATCTATTACTGCCTGGGTCACCACATGAACGTTGTCCTACGAGTAAAGTTTCGGGAATCCGACGCAAATTTGACAGTTAATTGCGACATTCCCACCATCCTAATGACGATGCAACACAGAAATTGCGTCGCGATTCAATACATTGGTCACTAGCCGACTTATCTCCGAGGGTCTAACGCTGCTTCATACCAGATGGATGTACAATTTGGCTGTCAAGTTTCTTGTCTCCGACTCAAAACTCTCAGCTAATTCTCACCGTCAGATCCTGGTATGGACGACGGAACACACAAATAGCGTCGCGATTCATTACACTGATGTCTAGCGTAACTATCTATAAGGGTCTATTGGTGCCTCGGTCACCGGATGTTCGCTCTTTGTCAGTCTTGTTTTCAAATCCGACGCAAATTTACAGTTAATTGCGACATTCCCACCATCCTAATGACGTTGCAACACAGAAATTGCGTCGCGATTCAATACATTGGTCACTAGCCGACTTATCTCCGAGGGTCTATCGCTGCATCATACCAGATGGACGTATTCTTTGGTAGTCAAGTTTGTTTTCTCCCTCTCATAACTCACAGTTAATTCTTACAGTCAGATCTTGGTATTGACGATGGAACACAAAAATGGCGTCGCGTTTCAATAGATCGATGTCCAGCGTAACTATCTACAAGGGTCTATTTGTGCCTCGGTCACCGGATGGTCGCGTTTTGTCAGTCTAGTTTACAAATCCGACGCAAGATTGGCAGTTAATATTATTCCTCCCATACTCTCAATTACGATGGAACACACATACTGCGATGGTTTTCAGAACATCGTCTTCCAGCAGATTTATCTCCGAGCATGCCTGGTTCACCACATGATCGTTCTCCTGCGAGTAAAGTTTCCGGAATCCGACGCAAATTTGACAGTTAATTGAGACATTCCCACCATCCTAATGACGATGCAACACAGAAATTGCGTCGCGATTCAATACATTGGTCACTAGCCGACTTATCTCCGAGGGTCTACCGCTGCCTCCTACCAAATGTTGTACAATTTGGCTGTCAAGTTTCTTGTCTCCGACTCAAAACTCTCAGCTAATTCTCACCTTCAGATCCTGGTATGGACGATGGAACACACAAATAGCGTCGCGATTTAATACATCGATGTCTAGCGTAACTATCTATAAGGGTCTATTGATGCCTCGGTCACCGGATGTTCGCTCTTTGTCAGTCTTGTTTCCAAATCCGACGCAAATTTGACAGTTAATTGCGACATTCCCACCATCCTAACGACGTTGCAACACAGAAATTGCGTCGCCATTCAATACATTGGTCACTAGCCGACTTATCTCCGAGGGTCTATCGCTGCCTCATACCAGATGGACGTACTCTT
This sequence comes from Schistocerca gregaria, assembly GCF_023897955.1. Lineage (NCBI taxonomy): Eukaryota > Metazoa > Arthropoda > Insecta > Orthoptera > Acrididae > Schistocerca > Schistocerca gregaria. The sequence continues at coordinate 1,316,655 of NW_026061830.1, forward strand.
TGGCAGGCAAGTTTGTTTTCTCCCTCTCATAACTCACAGTTAATTCTTACCGTCAGATCCTGGTACTGACGATGGAACACACAAATAGCGTCGCGATTCAATAGATCGATGTCCAGCGTAACTATCTACAAGGGTCTACTGGTGCCTCGGTCACAGGATGGTCGCGTTTTGTCATCTAGTTTTCAAATCCGACGCAAAACTGACATTTAATTTATGTTCTCTCATCCTCTCAATGACGATGGAAGACACATACTGCGATGGTTTTCAGAACATCGTCTTCCAGCAGATTTATCTCCCAGCATGCCTTGGTCACCATATGATCGTTGTCCTACGAGTAAAGTTTCGGGAATCCGACGCAAATTTGACAGTTAATTGCGACATTCCCACCATCCTAATAACGATGCAACACAGAAATTGCGTCGCGATTCAATACATTGGTCACTAGCCGACTTATCTCCGAGGGCTAACGCTGCTTCATACCAGATGGATGTACAATTTGGCTGTCAAGTTTCTTGTCTCCGTTTCAAAACTCACAGTTAATTCTTACCGTCAGATCCTGGTATCTACTATGGAACACACAAATAGCGTCGGGATTCAATACATCAATGTCTAGCGTAACTTATCTACAAGGGTCTATTGGTGCCTCGGTCACCGGATGGTCGCGCTTTGTCAGTCTAGTTTTCAAATCCGACGCAAAACTGATTGTTAATTTTATTCCTCAAGTACTCTCAATTACGATGGAACACACATACTGCGATGGTTTTCAGAACATCGTCTTCCAAGAGATTTATCTCCAAGCATGCCTGGGTCACCACTTGATCGTTCTCCTGCGAGTAAAGTTTCGGTTATCCGACGCAAATTTGACAGTTAATTGAGACATTCCCACCATCCTAATGACGATGCAACACAGAAATTGCGTCGCGATTCAATACATTGGTCACTAGCCGACTTATCTCCGAGGGTCTAACGCTGCCTCATACCAGATGGATGTATAATTTGGGTGTCAAGTTTCTTGTCTCCGACTCAAAACTCTCAGCTAATTCTCACCGTCAGATCCTGGTATGGACGACGGAACACACAAATAGCGTCGCGATTCAGTACATTGATGTCTAGCGTAAGTATCTATAAGGGTCTATTGGTGCCTCGGTCACCGGATGTTCGCTCTTGGTCAGTCTTGTTTTCAAATCCGACGCAAATTTGACAGTTAATTGCGACGTTCCCACCATCCTAACGACGTTGCATCACAGAAATTGCGTCGCGATTCAATACATTGGTCACTAGCCGACTTATCTCCGAGGGTCTATCGCTGCCTCATACCAGATGGACCTACTCTTTGGCAGTCAAGTTTGTTTTCTCCCTCTCATAACTCACAGTTAAATCTTATTGTCAGATCCTGGTATTGACGATGGAACACACAAATGGCGTCGCGATTCAATAGATCGATGTATAGCGTAACTATCTACAAAAGTCTATTTTTGCTCGGTCACCGGATGGTCGCGTTTTGTCAGTCTAGTTTACAAATCCGACACAAGATTGGCAGTTAATATTATTCCTCCCATACTCTCAATTACGATGGAACACACATACTGCGATGGTTTTCAGAACATCGTCTTCCAGCAGATATATTACCGAGCATGCCTTGGTCACCACATGATCGTTGTCCTACGAGTAAAGTTTCGTGAATCCGACGCAAATTTGACAGTCAATTGCGACATTCGCAAAATCCTAATGACGATGCAACACAGAAATTGCGTCGCGATTCAATACATTGGTCACTAGCCGACTTATCTCCGAGGGTCTAACGCTGCTTCATACCAGATGGATGTACAATTTGGCTGTCAAGTTTCTTGTCTCCGACTCGTAACTCACAGTTAATTCTTACCGTCAGATCCTGGTATTGACGATGGAACACACAAATAGCGTCGCGATTCAATAGATCGATGTCCAGCGTAACTATGTACAAGGGTCTATTGGTGCCTCGGTCACCGGATGGTCGCGCTTTGTCATCTAGTTTTCAAATCCGACGCAAAACTGAAAGTTAATTTTATTTTCTCTCATCCTCTCAATGACGATAGAACACATACTGCGATGGTTTTGAGTACATCGTCTACCAGCAGATTTATCTCCAAGCATCTATTACTGCCTGGGTCACCACATGAACGTTGTCCTACGAGTAAAGTTTCGGGAATCCGACGCAAATTTGACAGTTAATTGCGACATTCCCACCATTATAATGACGATGCAACACAGAAATTGCGTCGCGATTCAATACATTGGTCACTAGCCGACTTATCTCCGAGGGTCTAACGCTGCCTCATACCAGATGGATGTACAATTTGGCTTTCAAGTTTCTTGTCTCCGACTCAAAACTCTCAGCTAATTCTCACCGTCAGATCATGGTATGGACGACGGAACACACAAATAGCGTCGCGATTCAGTACACTGATGTCTAGCGTAACTATCTATAAGGGTCTATTGGTGCCTCGGTCACCGGGTGTTCGCTCTTTGTCAGTCTTGTTTTCAAATCCGACGCAAATTTACAGTTAATTGCGACATTCCCACCATCCTAACGACGTTGCATCACAGAAATTGCGTCGCGATTCGATACATTGGTCACTAGCCGACTTATCTCCGAGGGTCTATCGCTGCATCATACCAGATGGACGTATTCTTTGGCAGTCAAGTTTATTTTCTCCCTCTCATAACTCACAGTTAATTCTTACCGTAAGATCTTGGTATTGACGATGGAACACAAAAATGGCGTCGCGTTTCAATAGATCGATGTCCAGCGTAACTATCTACAAGGGTCTATTGGTGCCTCGGTCACCGGATGGTCGCGTTTTGTCAGTCTAGTTTACAAATCCGACGCAAGATTGGCAGTTAATTTTATTCCTCCCATACTCTCAATTACGATGGAACACACATACTGCGATGGTTTTCAGAACATCGTCTTCCTGCAGATTTATTTCCGAGCATGCCTTGGTCACCACATGATCGTTGTCCTACGAGTAAAGTTTCGGGAATCCGACGCAAATTTGACAGTTAATTGCGACATTCGCAAAATCCTAATGACGATGGAACACACAAATAGCGTCGCGATTCAATAGATCGATGTCCAGCGTAACTATCTACAAGGGTGTATTGGTGCCTCGGTCACCGGATGGTCGCGTTTTGTCATCTAGTTTTCAAATCGGACGCAAAACTGACAGTTAATTTTATTTTCTCTCATCCTCTCAATGACGATAGAACACATACTGCGATGGTTTTCAGTACATCGTCTACCAGCAGACTTATCTCCAAGCATCTATTACTGCCTGGGTCACCACATGAACGTTGTCCTACGAGTAAAGTTTCGGGAATCCGACGCAAATTTGACAGTTAATTGCGACATTCGCACCATCCTAATGACAATGCAACACAGAAATTGCGTCGCGATTCAATACATTGGTCACTAGCCGACTTATCTCCGAGGGTCTAACGCTGCCTCATACCAGATGGATGTACAATTTGGCTGTCAAGTTTCTTGTCTCCGACTCATAACTCACAGTTAATTCTTACCGTCAGATCCTGGTATCGACCATGGAACACACAAATAGCGTCGCGATTCAGTACATCGATGTCCAGCGTAACTATCTACAAGGGTCTACTGGTGCCTCGGTCACCGGATGGTCGCGTTTTGTCATCTAGTTTTCAAATCCGACGCAAAACTGACAGTTAATTTATGTTCTCTCATCCTCTCAATGACGATGGAACACACATACTGCGATGGTTTTCAGAACATTGTCTTCCAGCAGATTTATCTCCGAGCATGCCTAGTTCACCACATGATCGTTCTCCTGCGAGTAAAGTTTCGGGAATCCGACGCAAATTTGACAGTTAATTGAGACATTCCCACCATCCTAATGACGATGCAACACAGAAATTGCGTCGCGGTTCAATACATTGGTCACTAGCCGACTTATCTCCGAATGTTCAACGCTGCTCATACCAGATGGATGTACAATTTGGCTGTCAAGTTTCTTGTCTCCGTTTCAAAACTAACAGTTACTTCTTACCGTCAGATCCTGGTATCTACTATGGAACACACAAATAGCGTCGGAATTCAATACATCAATGTGTAGCGTAACTATCTACAAGGGTCTATTGGTGCCTCGGTCACCGGATGGTCGCGTTTTGTCAGTCTAGTTTACAAATCCGACGCAAGATTGGCAGTTAATATTATTCCTCCCATACTCTCAATTACGATGGAACACACATACTGCGATGGTTTTCAGAACATCGTCTTCCAGCAGATTTATCTCCGAGCATGCCTTGGTCACCACATGATCGTTGTCCTACGAGTGAAGTTTCGGGAATCCGACGCAAATTTGACAGTTAATTGCGACATTCGCACCTTCCTAATGACGATGCAACACAGAAATTGCGTCGCGATTCAATACATTGGTCACTAGCCGACTTATCTCCGAATGTTCAACGCTGCTCATACCAGATGGATGTACAATTTGGCTGTCAAGTTTCTTGTCTCCGACTCATAACTCACAGTTAATTCTTACCGTCAGATCCTGGTATCGACCATGGAACACACAAATAGCGTCGCGATTCAGTACATCGATGTCTAGTGTAACTATCTACAAGGGTCTATTGGTGCCTCGGTCACCGGATGTTCTCTCTTTGTCAGTCTAGTTTTCAAATCCGACGCAAATTTGACAGTTAATTGCGACATTCCCACCATCCTAACGACGTTGCAACACAGAAATTGCGTCGCGATTCAATACATTGGTCACTAGCCGACTTATCTCCGACGGTCTATCGCTGCCTCATACCAGATGGACGTACTCTTTGGCAGTCAAGTTTGTTTTCTCCCTCTCATAACTCACAGTTAATTCTTACCTTCAGATCCTGGTATTGACGATGGAACATACAAATGGCGTCGCGATTCAATAGATCGATGTCCAGCGTAACTATCTACAAGGGTCAATTGGTGCCTCGGTCACCGGATGTTCTCTCTTTGTCAGTCTAGTTTTCAAATCCGACGCAAATTTGACAATTAATTGCGACATTCGCACCATCCTAACGACGTTGCAACACAGAAATTGCGTCGCGATTAAATACATTGGTCACTAGCCGACTTATCTCCGATGGTCTATCGCTGCCTCATACCAGATGGACGTACTCTTTGGCAGTCAAGTTGGTTTTCTCCCTCTCATAACTCACAGTTAATTCTTACCGTCAGATCCTGGTATTGACGATGGAACACACAAATAGCGTCGCTATTCAATAGATCGATGTCCAGCGTAACTATCTACAAGGGTGTATTGGTGCCTCGGTCACCGGATGGTCGCGTTTTGTCATCTAGTTTTCAAATCCGACGCAAAACTGACAGTTAATTTTATTTTCTCTCATCCTCTCAATGACGATAGAACACATACTGCGATGGTTTTCAGTACATCGTCTACCAGCAGATTTATCTCCAAGCATCTATTACTGCCTGGGTCACCACATGAACGTTGTCCTACGAGTAAAGTTTCGGGAATCCGACGCAAATTTGACAGTTAATTGCGACATTCGCACCATCCTAATGACGATGCAACACAGAAATTGCGTCGCGATTCAATACATTGGTCACTAGCCGACTTATCTCCGAGGGACTAACGCTGCCTCATACCAGATGGATGTACAATTTGGCTGTCAAGTTTCTTGTCTCCGACTCAAAACTCTCAGCTAATTCTCACCGTCAGATCCTGGTATGGACGTCGGAACACACTAATAGCGTCGCGATTCAGTACATTGATGTCTAGCGTAACTATCTATAAGGGTCTATTGGTTCCTCGGTCACCAGATGTTCGCTCTTTGTCAGTCTTGTTTTCAAATCCGACGCAAATTTGACAGTTAATTGCGACATTCCCACCATCCTAACGACGTCGCAATACAGAAATTGCGTCGCGATTCAATACATTGGTCACTAGCCGAAATATCTCCGAGGGTCTATCGCTGCATCATACCAGATGGACGTATTCTTTGGCAGTCAAGTTTGTTTTCTCCCTCTCATAACTCACAGTTAATTCTTACCGTCAGATCTTGGTATTGACGATGGAACACAAAAATGGCGTCGCGATTCAATAGATCGATGTCCAGCGTAACTATCTACAAGGGTCTATTGGTGCCTCGGTCACCGGATGGTCGCGTTTTGTCAGTCTAGTTTACAAATCGGACGCAAAACTAGCAGTTAATTTTATTCCTCCCATACTCTCAATTACGATGGAACACACATACTGCGATGGTTTTCAGAACATCGTCTTCCAGCAGATTTATCTCCGAGCATGCCTGGTTCACCACATGATCGTTCTCCTGCGAGTAAAGTTTCGGGAATCCGACGCAAATTTGACAGTTAATTGAGACATTCCCACCATCCTAGTGACGATGCAACACAGAAATTGCGTCGCGATTCAATACATTGGTCACTAGCCGACTTATCTCCGAGGGTCTAACGCTGCCTCCTACCAGATGTTGTACAATTTGGCTGTCAAGTTTCTTGTCTCCGACTCAAAACTCTCAGCTAATTCACACCGTCAGATCCTGGTATGGACGATGGAACACACAAATAGCGTCGCGAATCAATAGATCGATGTCCAGCGTAACTATCTACAATGGTCTACTGGTGCCTCGGTCACCGGATGGTCACGTTTTGTCATCTAGTTTTCAAATCCGACGCAAAACTGACAGTTAATTTATGTTCTCTCATCCTCTCAATGACGATGGAACACACATACTGCGATGGTTTTCAGAACATTGTCTTCCAGCAGATTTATCTCCGAGCATGCCTGGTTCACCACATGATCGTTCTCCTGCGAGTAAAGTTTCGGGAATCCGACGCAAATTTGACAGTTAATTGGGACATTCCCACCATCCTAATGACGATGCAACACACAAATTGCGTCGCGGTTCAATACATTGGTCACTAGCCGACTTATCTCCGAATGTCCTACGCTGCTCATACCAGATGGATATACAATTTGGCTGTCAAGTTTCTTGTCTCCGTTTCAAAACTCACAGTTAATTCTTACCGTCAGATCCTGGTATCTACTATGGAACACACAAATAGCGTCGGAATTCAAAGCATCAATGTCTAGCGTAACTATCTACAATTGTCTATTGGTGCCTCGGTCACCGGATGGTCACGCTTTGTCAGTCTAGTTTTCAAATCCGACGCAAAACTGATAGTTAATTTTATTCCTCAAGTACTCTCAATTACGATGGAACACACATACTGCGATGGTTTTCAGAACATCGTCTTCCAGCACATTTATCTCCAGCATGCCTGGGTCACCACATGATCGTTCTCCTGCGAGTAAAGTTTCGGGAATCCGACGCAAATTTGACAGTTAATTGAGACATTCCCACCATCCTAATGACGATGCAACAAAGAAATTGCGTCGCGATTCAATACATTGGTCACTAGCCGACTTATCTCCGAGGGTGTAACGCTGCCTCCTACCAGATGTTGTACAATTTGGCTGTCAAGTTTCTTGTCTCCGACTCAAAACTCACAGCTAATTCTTACCGTCAGATCCTGGTATGGACGACGGAACACACAAATAGCGTCGCGATTCAGTACATTGATGTCTAGCGTAAGTATCTATAAGGGTCTATTGGTGCCTCGGTCACCGGATGTTCGCTCTTGGTCAGTCTTGTTTTCAAATCCGACGCAAATTTGACAGTTAATTGCGACATTCCCACCATCCTAACGACGTTCCATCACAGAAATTGCGTCGCGATTCAATACATTGGTCACTAGCCGACTTATCTCCGAGGGTCTATCGCTGCCTCATACCAGATGGACGTACTCTTTGGCAGTCAAGTTTGTTTTCTCCCTCTCATAACTCACAGTTAATTCTTATCGTCAGATCCTGGTATTGACGATGGAACACAAAAATGGCGTCGCGATTCAATAGATCGATGTATAGCGTAACTATCTACAATTGTCTATTGGTGCCTCGGTCTCCGGATGGTCGCGTTTTGTCAGTCTAGTTTACAAATCCGACGCAAGATTGGCAGTTAATATTATTCCTCCCATACTCTCAATTACGATGGAACACACATACTGCGATGGTTTTCAGAACATCGTCTTCCAGCAGATTTATCTCCGAGCATGCCTTGGTCACCACATGATCGTTGTCCTACGAGTAAAGTTTCGGGAATCCGACGCAAATTTGACAGTTAATTGCGACATTCGCACCATCCTAATGACAATGCAACACAGAAATTGCGTCGCGATTCAATACATTGGTCACTAGCCGACTTATCTCCGAGGGTCTAACGCTGCCTCATACCAGATGGATGTACAATTTGGCTGTCAAGTTTCTTGTCTCCGACTCATAACTCACAGTTAATTCTTACCGTCAGATCCTGGTATCGACCATGGAACACACAAATAGCGTCGCGATTCAGTACATCGATGTCCAGCGTAACTATCTACAAGGGTCTACTGGTGCCTCGGTCACCGGATGGTCGCGTTTTGTCATCTAGTTTTCAAATCCGACGCAAAACTGACAGTTAATTTATGTTCTCTCATCCTCTCAATGACGATGGAACACACATACTGCGATGGTTTTCAGAACATTGTCTTCCAGCAGATTTATCTCCGAGCATGCCTGGTTCACCACATGATCGTTCTCCTGCGAGTAAAGTTTCGGGAATCCGACGCAAATTTGACAGTTAATTGAGACATTCCCACCATCCTAAAGACGATGCAACACAGAAATTGCGTCGCGGTTCAATACATTGGTCACTAGCCGACTTATCTCCGAATGTCCTACGCTGCTCATACCAGATGGATATACAATTTGGCTGTCAAGTTTCTTGTCTCCGTTTCAAAACTCACAGTTAATTCTTACCGTCAGATTCTGGTATCTACTATGGAACACACAAATAGCGTCGGAATTCAAAGCATCAATGTCTAGAGTAACTATCTACAAGGGTCTATTGGTGCCTCGGTCACCGGATGGTCGCGCTTTGTCAGTCTAGTTTTCAAATCCGACGCAAAACTGATAGTTAATTTTATTCCTCAAGTACTCTCAATTACGATGGAACACACATACTGCGATGGTTTTCAGAACATCGTCTTCCAGCACATTTATCTCCAAGCATGCCTGGGTCACCACATGATCGTTCTCCTGCGAGTAAAGTTTCGGGAATCCGACGCAAATTTGACAGTTAATTGAGACATTCCCACCATCCTAATGACGATGCAACACAGAAATTGCGTCGCGATTCAATACATTGGTCACTAGCCGACTTATCTCCGAGGGTGTAACGCTGCCTCCTACCAGATGTTGTACAATTTGGCTGTCAAGTTTCTTGTCTCCGACTCAAAACTCACAGCTAATTCTCACCGTCAGATCCTGGTATGGACGACGGAACACACAAATAGCGTCGCGATTCAGTACATTGATGTCTAGCGTAAGTATCTATAAGGGTCTATTGGTGCCTCGGTCACCGGATGTTCGCTCTTGGTCAGTCTTGTTTTCAAATCCGACGCAAATTTGACAGTTAATTGCGACATTCCCACCATCCTAACGACGTTCCATCACAGAAATTGCGTCGCGATTCAATACATTGGTCACTAGCCGACTTATCTCCGAGGGTCTAACGCTGCTTCATACCAGATGGGTGTACAATTTGGCTGTCAAGTTTCTTGTCTCCGTTTCAAAACTCACAGTTAATTCTTACCGTCAGATCCTGGTATCTACTATGGAACACAAAAATAGCGTCGGGATTCAATACATCAATGTCTAGCGTAACTATCTACAAGGGTCTATTGGTGCCTCGGTCACCGGATGGTCGCGCTTTGTGAGTCTAGTTTTCAAATCCGACGCAAATTTGACAGTTAATTGCGACATTCCCACCATCCTAACGACGTTGCATCACAGAAATTGCGTCGCGATTCAAAACATTGGTCACTAGCCGACTTATCTCCGAGGGTCTATCGCTGCCTCATACCAGATGGACGTACTCTTTGGCAGTCAAGTTTGTTTTCTCCCTCTCATAACTCACAGTTAAATCTTATTGTCAGATCCTGGTATTGACGATGGAACACACAAATGGCGTCGCGATTCAATAGATCGATGTATAGCGTAACTATCTACAAAAGTCTATTTTTGCTCGGTCACCGGATGGTCGCGTTTTGTCAGTCTAGTTTACAAATCCGACACAAGATTGGCAGTTAATATTATTCCTCCCATACTCTCAATTACGATGGAACACACATACTGCGATGGTTTTCAGAACATCGTCTTCCAGCAGATATATTTCCGAGCATGCCTTGGTCACCACATGATCGTTGTCCTACGAGTAAAGTTTCGTGAATCCGACGCAAATTTGACAGTCAATTGCGACATTCGCAAAATCCTAATGACGATGCAACACAGAAATTGCGTCGCGATTCAATACATTGGTCACTAGCCGACTTATCTCCGAGGGTCTAACGCTGCTTCATACCAGATGGATGTACAATTTGGCTGTCAAGTTTCTTGTCTCCGACTCGTAACTCACAGTTAATTCTTACCGTCAGATCCTGGTATTGACGATGGAACACACAAATAGCGTCGCGATTCAATAGATCGATGTCCAGCGTAACTATGTACAAGGGTCTATTGGTGCCTCGGTCACCGGATGGTCGCGCTTTGTCATCTAGTTTTCAAATCCGACGCAAAACTGAAAGTTAATTTTATTTTCTCTCATCCTCTCAATGACGATAGAACACATACTGCGATGGTTTTGAGTACATCGTCTACCAGCAGATTTATCTCCAAGCATCTATTACTGCCTGGGTCACCACATGAACGTTGTCCTACGAGTAAAGTTTCGGGAATCCGACGCAAATTTGACAGTTAATTGCGACATTCCCACCATCCTAATGACGATGCAACACAGAAATTGCGTCGCGATTCAATACATTGGTCACTAGCCGACTTATCTCCGAGGGTCTAACGCTGCTTCATACCAGATGGATGTACAATTTGGCTGTCAAGTTTCTTGTCTCCGACTCAAAACTCTCAGCTAATTCTCACCGTCAGATCCTGGTATGGACGACGGAACACACAAATAGCGTCGCGATTCATTACACTGATGTCTAGCGTAACTATCTATAAGGGTCTATTGGTGCCTCGGTCACCGGATGTTCGCTCTTTGTCAGTCTTGTTTTCAAATCCGACGCAAATTTACAGTTAATTGCGACATTCCCACCATCCTAATGACGTTGCAACACAGAAATTGCGTCGCGATTCAATACATTGGTCACTAGCCGACTTATCTCCGAGGGTCTATCGCTGCATCATACCAGATGGACGTATTCTTTGGTAGTCAAGTTTGTTTTCTCCCTCTCATAACTCACAGTTAATTCTTACAGTCAGATCTTGGTATTGACGATGGAACACAAAAATGGCGTCGCGTTTCAATAGATCGATGTCCAGCGTAACTATCTACAAGGGTCTATTTGTGCCTCGGTCACCGGATGGTCGCGTTTTGTCAGTCTAGTTTACAAATCCGACGCAAGATTGGCAGTTAATATTATTCCTCCCATACTCTCAATTACGATGGAACACACATACTGCGATGGTTTTCAGAACATCGTCTTCCAGCAGATTTATCTCCGAGCATGCCTGGTTCACCACATGATCGTTCTCCTGCGAGTAAAGTTTCCGGAATCCGACGCAAATTTGACAGTTAATTGAGACATTCCCACCATCCTAATGACGATGCAACACAGAAATTGCGTCGCGATTCAATACATTGGTCACTAGCCGACTTATCTCCGAGGGTCTACCGCTGCCTCCTACCAAATGTTGTACAATTTGGCTGTCAAGTTTCTTGTCTCCGACTCAAAACTCTCAGCTAATTCTCACCTTCAGATCCTGGTATGGACGATGGAACACACAAATAGCGTCGCGATTTAATACATCGATGTCTAGCGTAACTATCTATAAGGGTCTATTGATGCCTCGGTCACCGGATGTTCGCTCTTTGTCAGTCTTGTTTCCAAATCCGACGCAAATTTGACAGTTAATTGCGACATTCCCACCATCCTAACGACGTTGCAACACAGAAATTGCGTCGCCATTCAATACATTGGTCACTAGCCGACTTATCTCCGAGGGTCTATCGCTGCCTCATACCAGATGGACGTACTCTTTGGCAGGCAAGTTTGTTTTCTCCCTCTCATAACTCACAGTTAATTCTTACCGTCAGATCCTGGTACTGACGATGGAACACACAAATAGCGTCGCGATTCAATAGATCGATGTCCAGCGTAACTATCTACAAGGGTCTACTGGTGCCTCGGTCACAGGATGGTCGCGTTTTGTCATCTAGTTTTCAAATCCGACGCAAAACTGACATTTAATTTATGTTCTCTCATCCTCTCAATGACGATGGAAGACACATACTGCGATGGTTTTCAGAACATCGTCTTCCAGCAGATTTATCTCCCAGCATGCCTTGGTCACCATATGATCGTTGTCCTACGAGTAAAGTTTCGGGAATCCGACGCAAATTTGACAGTTAATTGCGACATTCCCACCATCCTAATAACGATGCAACACAGAAATTGCGTCGCGATTCAATACATTGGTCACTAGCCGACTTATCTCCGAGGGCTAACGCTGCTTCATACCAGATGGATGTACAATTTGGCTGTCAAGTTTCTTGTCTCCGTTTCAAAACTCACAGTTAATTCTTACCGTCAGATCCTGGTATCTACTATGGAACACACAAATAGCGTCGGGATTCAATACATCAATGTCTAGCGTAACTTATCTACAAGGGTCTATTGGTGCCTCGGTCACCGGATGGTCGCGCTTTGTCAGTCTAGTTTTCAAATCCGACGCAAAACTGATTGTTAATTTTATTCCTCAAGTACTCTCAATTACGATGGAACACACATACTGCGATGGTTTTCAGAACATCGTCTTCCAAGAGATTTATCTCCAAGCATGCCTGGGTCACCACTTGATCGTTCTCCTGCGAGTAAAGTTTCGGTTATCCGACGCAAATTTGACAGTTAATTGAGACATTCCCACCATCCTAATGACGATGCAACACAGAAATTGCGTCGCGATTCAATACATTGGTCACTAGCCGACTTATCTCCGAGGGTCTAACGCTGCCTCATACCAGATGGATGTATAATTTGGGTGTCAAGTTTCTTGTCTCCGACTCAAAACTCTCAGCTAATTCTCACCGTCAGATCCTGGTATGGACGACGGAACACACAAATAGCGTCGCGATTCAGTACATTGATGTCTAGCGTAAGTATCTATAAGGGTCTATTGGTGCCTCGGTCACCGGATGTTCGCTCTTGGTCAGTCTTGTTTTCAAATCCGACGCAAATTTGACAGTTAATTGCGACGTTCCCACCATCCTAACGACGTTGCATCACAGAAATTGCGTCGCGATTCAATACATTGGTCACTAGCCGACTTATCTCCGAGGGTCTATCGCTGCCTCATACCAGATGGACCTACTCTTTGGCAGTCAAGTTTGTTTTCTCCCTCTCATAACTCACAGTTAAATCTTATTGTCAGATCCTGGTATTGACGATGGAACACACAAATGGCGTCGCGATTCAATAGATCGATGTATAGCGTAACTATCTACAAAAGTCTATTTTTGCTCGGTCACCGGATGGTCGCGTTTTGTCAGTCTAGTTTACAAATCCGACACAAGATTGGCAGTTAATATTATTCCTCCCATACTCTCAATTACGATGGAACACACATACTGCGATGGTTTTCAGAACATCGTCTTCCAGCAGATATATTTCCGAGCATGCCTTGGTCACCACATGATCGTTGTCCTACGAGTAAAGTTTCGTGAATCCGACGCAAATTTGACAGTCAATTGCGACATTCGCAAAATCCTAATGACGATGCAACACAGAAATTGCGTCGCGATTCAATACATTGGTCACTAGCCGACTTATCTCCGAGGGTCTAACGCTGCTTCATACCAGATGGATGTACAATTTGGCTGTCAAGTTTCTTGTCTCCGACTCGTAACTCACAGTTAATTCTTACCGTCAGATCCTGGTATTGACGATGGAACACACAAATAGCGTCGCGATTCAATAGATCGATGTCCAGCGTAACTATGTACAAGGGTCTATTGGTGCCTCGGTCACCGGATGGTCGCGCTTTGTCATCTAGTTTTCAAATCCGACGCAAAACTGAAAGTTAATTTTATTTTCTCTCATCCTCTCAATGACGATAGAACACATACTGCGATGGTTTTGAGTACATCGTCTACCAGCAGATTTATCTCCAAGCATCTATTACTGCCTGGGTCACCACATGAACGTTGTCCTACGAGTAAAGTTTCGGGAATCCGACGCAAATTTGACAGTTAATTGCGACATTCCCACCATTATAATGACGATGCAACACAGAAATTGCGTCGCGATTCAATACATTGGTCACTAGCCGACTTATCTCCGAGGGTCTAACGCTGCCTCATACCAGATGGATGTACAATTTGGCTTTCAAGTTTCTTGTCTCCGACTCAAAACTCTCAGCTAATTCTCACCGTCAGATCATGGTATGGACGACGGAACACACAAATAGCGTCGCGATTCAGTACACTGATGTCTAGCGTAACTATCTATAAGGGTCTATTGGTGCCTCGGTCACCGGGTGTTCGCTCTTTGTCAGTCTTGTTTTCAAATCCGACGCAAATTTACAGTTAATTGCGACATTCCCACCATCCTAACGACGTTGCATCACAGAAATTGCGTCGCGATTCGATACATTGGTCACTAGCCGACTTATCTCCGAGGGTCTATCGCTGCATCATACCAGATGGACGTATTCTTTGGCAGTCAAGTTTATTTTCTCCCTCTCATAACTCACAGTTAATTCTTACCGTAAGATCTTGGTATTGACGATGGAACACAAAAATGGCGTCGCGTTTCAATAGATCGATGTCCAGCGTAACTATCTACAAGGGTCTATTGGTGCCTCGGTCACCGGATGGTCGCGTTTTGTCAGTCTAGTTTACAAATCCGACGCAAGATTGGCAGTTAATTTTATTCCTCCCATACTCTCAATTACGATGGAACACACATACTGCGATGGTTTTCAGAACATCGTCTTCCTGCAGATTTATTTCCGAGCATGCCTTGGTCACCACATGATCGTTGTCCTACGAGTAAAGTTTCGGGAATCCGACGCAAATTTGACAGTTAATTGCGACATTCGCAAAATCCTAATGACGATGCAACACAGAAATTGCGTCGCGATTCAATACATTGGTCACTAGCCGACTTATCTCCGAGGGTCTAACGCTGCCTCATACCAGATGGATGTACAATTTGGCTGTCAAGTTTCTTGTCTCCGACTAATAACTCACAGTTAATTCTTATCGTCAGATCCTGGTATCGACCATGGAACACACAAATAGCGTCGCGATTCAGTACATCGATGCCTAGCGTAACTATCTACAAGGGTCTATTGGTGCCTCGGTCAGCGGATGTTCTCTCTTTGTCAGTCTAGTTTTCAAATCCGACGCAAATTTGACAATTAATTGCGACATTCCCACCATCCTAACGACGTTGCAACACAGAAATTGCGTCGCGATTCAATACATTGGTCACTAGCCGACTTATCTCCGAGGGTCTATCGCTGCCTCATACCAGATGGACGTACTCTTTGGCAGTCAAGTTTGTTTACTCCCTCTCATAACTCACAGTTATTTCTTATTGTCAGATCCTGGTATTGACGATGGAACACACAAATAGCGTCGCGATTCAATAGATCGATGTCCAGCGTAACTATCTACAAGGGTCAATTGGTGCCTCGGTCACCGGATGGTCGCGTTTTGTCATCTAGTTTTCAAATCCGACGCAAAACTGACAGTTAATTTTATTTTCTCTCATCCTCTCAATGACGATAGAACACATACTGCGATGGTTTTCAGTACATCGTCTACCAGCAGATTTATCTCCAAGCATCTATTACTGCCTGGGTCACCATATGAACGTTGTCCTACGAGTAAAGTTTCGGGAATCCGACGCAAATTTGACAGTTAATTGCGACATTCCCACCATTATAATGACGATGCAACACAGAAATTGCGTCGCGATTCAATACATTGGTCACTAGCCGACTTATCTCCGAGGGTCTAACGCTGCCTCATACCAGATGGATGTACAATTTGGCTGTCAAGTTTCTTGTCTCCGACTCAAAACTCTCAGCTAATTCTCACCGTCAGATCCTGGTATGGACGACGGAACACACAAATAGCGTCGCGATTCAGTACACTGATGTCTAGCGTAACTATCTATAAGGGTCTATTGGTGCCTCGGTCACCGGGTGTTCGCTCTTTGTCAGTCTTGTTTTCAAATCCGACGCAAATTTACAGTTAATTGCGACATTCCCACCATCCTAACGACGTTGCAACACAGAAATTGCGTCGCGATTCAATACATTGGTCACTAGCCGACTTATCTCCGAGGGTCTATCGCTGCCTCATACCAGATGGACGTACTCTTTGGCAGTCAAGTTTGTTTTCTCCCTCTCATAACTCACAGTTATTTCTTATTGTCAGATCCTGGTATTGACGATGGAAAACACAAATAGCGTCGCGATTCAATAGATCGATGTCCAGCGTAACTATCTACAAGGGTCAATTGGTGCCTCGGTCACCGGATGGTCGCGTTTTGTCATCTAGTTTTCAAATCCGACGCAAAACTGACAGTTAATTTTATTTTCTCTCATCCTCTCAATGACGATAGAACACATACTGCGATGGTTTTCAGTACATCGTCTACCAGCAGATTTATCTCCAAGCATCTATTACTGCCTGGGTCACCATATGAACGTTGTCCTACGAGTAAAGTTTCGGGAATCCGACGCAAATTTGACAGTTAATTGCGACATTCCCACCATTATAATGACGATGCAACACAGAAATTGCGTCGCGATTCAATACATTGGTCACTAGCCGACTTATCTCCGAGGGTCTAACGCTGCCTCATACCAGATGGATGTACAATTTGGCTGTCAAGTTTCTTGTCTCCGACTCAAAACTCTCAGCTAATTCTCACCGTCAGATCCTGGTATGGACGACGGAACACACAAATAGCGTCGCGATTCAGTACACTGATGTCTAGCGTAACTATCTATAAGGGTCTATTGGTGCCTCGGTCACCGGGTGTTCGCTCTTTGTCAGTCTTGTTTTCAAATCCGACGCAAATTTACAGTTAATTGCGACATTCCCACCATCCTAACGACGTTGCAACACAGAAATTGCGTCGCGATTCGATACATTGGTCACTAGCCGACTTATCTCCGAGGGTCTATCGCTGCATCATACCAGATGGACGTATTCTTTGGCAGTCAAGTTTATTTTCTCCCTCTCATAACTCACAGTTAATTCTTACCGTCAGATCTTGGTATTGACGATGGAACACAAAAATGGCGTCGCGTTTCAATAGATCGATGTCCAGCGTAACTATCTACAAGGGTCTATTGGTGCCTCGGTCACCGGATGGTCGCGTTTTGTCAGTCTAGTTTACAAATCCGACGCAAGATTGGCAGTTAATTTTATTCCTCCCATACTCTCAATTACGATGGAACACACATACTGCGATGGTTTTCAGAACATCGTCTTCCAGCAGATTTTTCTCCGAGCATGCCTGGTTCACCACATGATCGTTCTCCTGCGAGTAAAGTTTCGGGAATCCGACGCAAATTTGACAGTTAATTGAGACATTCCCAATATCCTAATGACGATGCAACACAGAAATTGCGTCGCGATTCAATACATTGGTCACTAGCCGACTTATCTCCGAGGGTCTAACGCTGCCTCCTACCAGATGTTGTACAATTTGCTCTCAAGTTTCTTGTCTCCGACTCAAAACTCTCAGCTAATTCTCACCGTCAGATCCTGGTATGGACGATGGAACACACAAATAGCGTCGCGATTTAATACATCGATGTCTAGCGTAACTATCTATAAGGGTCTATTGGTGCCTCGGTCACCGGATGTTCGCTCATTGTCAGTCTTGTTTTCAAATCCGACGCAAATTTGACAGTTAATTGCGACATTCCCACCATCCTAACGACGTTGCAACATTGAAATTGCGTCGCGATTCAATACATTGGTCACTAGCCGACTTATCTCCGAGGGTCTATCGCTGCCTCATACCAGATGGACGTACTCTTTGGCAGGCAAGTTTGTTTTCTCCCTCACATAACTCACAGTTAATTCTTACCGTCAGATCCTGGTATTGACGATGGAACACACAAATAGCGTCGCGATTCAATAGATCGATGTCCAGCGTAACTATCTACAAGGGTCTACTGGTGCCTCGGTCACAGGATGGTCGCGTTTTGTCATCTAGTTTTCAAATCCGACGCAAAACTGACAGTTAATTTATGTTCTCTCATCTTCTCAATGACGATGGAACACACATACTGCGATGGTTTTCAGAACATCGTCTTCCAGCAGATTTATCTCCCAGCATGCCTTGGTCACCACATGATCGTTGTCCTACGAGTAAAGTTTCGGGAATCCGACGCAAATTTAACAGTTAATTGCGACATTCCCACCATCCTAATGACGATGCAACACAGAAATTGCGTCGCGATTCAATACATTGGTCACTAGCCGACTTATCTCCGAGGGTCTAACGCTGCTTCATACCAGATGGGTGTACAATTTGGCTGTCAAGTTTGTTTTCTCCCTCTCATAACTCAAAGTTAATTCTTACCGTCATATCCTGGTATCTACTATGGAACACACAAATAGCGTCGGGATTCAATACATCAATGTCTAGCGTAACTATCTACAAGGGTCTATTGGTGCCTCGGTCACCGGATGGTCGCGCTTTGTCAGTCTAGTTTTCAAATCCGACGCAAAACTGATTGTTAATTTTATTCGTCAAGTACTCTCAATTACGATGGAACACACATACTGCTATGGTTTTCAGAACATCGTCTTCCAGCAGATTTATCTCCAAGCATGCCTGGGTCACCACATGATCGTTCTCCTGCGAGTAAAGTTTCGGTTATCCGACGCAAATTTGACAGTTAATTGAGACATTCCCACCATCCTAATGACGATGCAACACAGAAATTGCGTCGCGATTCAATACATTGGTCACTAGCCGACTTATCTCCGAGGGTCTAACGCTGCCTCATACCAGATGGATGTATAATTTGGGTGTCAAGTTTCTTGTCTCCGACTCAAAACTCTCAGCTAATTCTCACCGTCAGATCCTGGTATGGACGACGGAACACACAAATAGCGTCGCGATTCAGTACATTGATGTCTAGCGTAAGTATCTATAAGGGTCTATTGGTGCCTCGGTCACCGGATGTTCGCTCTTGGTCAGTCTTGTTTTCAAATCCGACGCAAATTTGACAGTTAATTGTGACATTCCCACCATCCTAACGACGTTGCATCACAGAAATTGCGTCGCGATTCAATACATTGGTCACTAGCCGACTTATCTCCGAGGGTCTATTGCTGCCTCATACCAGATGGACGTACTCTTTGGCAGTCAAGTTTGTTTTCTCCCTCTCATAACTCACAGTTAATTCTTATTGTCAGGTCCTGGTATTGACGATGGAACACACAAATGGCGTCGCGATTCAATAGATCGATGTATAGCGTAACTATCTACAAAGGTCTACTGGTGCCTCGGTCACCGGATGGTCGCGTTTTGTCAGTCTAGTTTACAAATCCGACGCAAGTTTGGCAGTTAATATTATTCCTCCCATACTCTCAATTACGATGGAACACACATACTGCGATGGTTTTCAGAACATCGTCTTCCAGAAGATTTATCTCCGAGCATGCCTTGGTCACCACATGATCGTTTCCTACGAGTAAAGTTTCGGGAATCCGACTGAAATTTGACAGTTAATTGCGACATTCCCACCATCCTAATGACGATGCAACACAGAAATTGCGTCGCGATTCAATACATTGGTCACTAGCCGACTTATCTCCGAGGGTCTAACGCTGCTTCATACCAGATGGATGTACAATTAGGCTGTCAAGTTTCTTGTCTCCGACTCAAAACTCTCAGCTAATTCTCACCGTCAGATCCTGGTATGGACGACGGAACACACAAATAGCGTCGCGATTCAGTACATTGATGTCTAGCGTATCTATCTATAAGGGTCTATTGGTGCCTCGGTCACCGGATGTTCGCTCTTGGTCAGTCTTGTTTTCAAATCCGACGCAAATTTGACAGTTAATTGCGACATTCCCACCATCCTAACGACGTTGCATCACAGAAATTGCGTCGCGATTCAATACATTGGTCACTAGCCGACTTATCTCCGAGGGTCTATCGCTGCCTCATACCAGACGGACGTACTCTTTGGCAGTCAAGTTTGTTTTCTCCCTCTCATAACTCACAGTTAATTCTTATTGTCAGATCTTGGTATTGACGATGGAACACACAAATGGCGTCGCGATTCAATAGATCGATGTATAGCGTAACTATCTACAAGGGTCTATTTGTGCCTCGGTCACCGGATGGTCGCGTTTTGTCAGTCTAGTTTACATATCCGACGCAAGATTGGCAGTTAATATTATTCCTCCCATACTCTCAATTACGATGGAACACACATACTGCGATGGTTTTCAGAACATCGTCTTCCACCAGATTTATCTACGAGCATGCCTTGGTCACCACATGATCGTTGTCCTACGAGTAAAGTTTCGGGAATCCGACGCAAATTTGACAGTTAATTGCGACATTCCCACCATCCTAATGACGATGCAACACAGAAATTGCGTCGCGATTCAATACATTGGTCACTAGCCGACGTATCTCCGAGGGTCTAACGCTGCTTCATACCAGATGGATGTACAATTTGGCTGTCAAGTTTCTTGTCTCCGATTCAAATCTCTCAGCTAATTCTCACCGTCAGATCCTGGTATGGACGACGGAACGCACAAATAGCGTCTCGATTCAGTACATTGATGTCTAGCGTAACTATCTAGATGAGTCTATTTGTGCTTCGGTCACCGGATGGTCGCGCTTTGTCAGTCTAGTTTTCAAATCCGACGCAAAACTGACAGTTAATTGTATTCCTCTCATACTCTCAATTACGATGGAACACACATTCTGCGATGGTTTCCAGAACATCGTCTTCCAGCAGATTTATCTCCAAGCATCTATTACTGCCTGGGTCACCACATGATCGTTGTCCTACGAGTAAAGTTTCGGGGATCCGACGCAAATTTGAGAGTTAATTGCGACTATCCCACCATCCTAATGCCGATGCAACACAGAAATCGCGTCGCGATTCAATACATTGGTCACTAGCCGACTTATCTCCGAGGGTCTAACGCTGCCTCATACCAGATATATGTACAATTTGGCTGTCAAGTTTCTTGTCTCCGACTCGTAACTCACAGTTAATTCTTACCGTCAGATCCTGGTATCGACCATGGAACACACAAATAGCGTCGCGATTCAGTACATCGATGTCTAGCGTAACTATCTACAAGGGTCTATTGGTGCCTCGGTCACCGGATGTTCTCTCTTTGTCAGTCTAGTTTTCAAATCCGACGCCAATTTGACAATTAATTGCGACATTCCCACCATCCTAACGACGTTGCAACACAGAAATTGCGTCTCGATTAAATACATTGGTCACTAGCCGACTTATCTCCGAGGGTCTATCGCTGCCTCATACCAGATGGACGTACTCTTTGGCAGTCAAGTTTGTTTTCTCCCTCCCATAACTCACAGTTAATTCTTACCGTCAGATCCTGGTATTGACGATGGAACACACAAATGGCGTCGCGATTCAATAGATCGATGTATAGCGTAACTATCTACAAGGGTCTATTGGTGCCTCGGTCACCGGATGGTCGCGTTTTGTCAGTCTAGTTTACATATCCGACGCAAGATTGGCAGTTAATATTATTCCTCCCATACTCTCAATTACGATGGAACACACATACTGCGATGGTTTTCAGAACATCGTCTTCCAGCAGATTTATCTCCGAGCATGCCTTGGTCACCACATGATCGTTGTCCTACGAGTAAAGTTTCGGGAATCCGACGCAAATTTGACAGTTAATTGCGACATTCCCACCATCCTAATGACGATGCAACACAGAAATTGCATCGCGATTCAATACATTGGTCACTAGCCGACTTATCTCCGAGGGTCTAACGCTGCCTCATACCAGATGGATGTATAATTTGGGTGTCAAGTTTCTTGTCTCCGACTCAAAACTCTCAGCTAATTCTCACCGTCAGATCCTGGTATGGACGACGGAACACACAAATAGCGTCGCGATTCAGTACATTGATGTCTAGCGTAAGTATCTATAAGGGTCTATTGGTGCCTCGGTCACCGGATGTTCGCTCTTGGTCAGTCTTGTTTTCAAATCCGACGCAAATTTGACAGTTAATTGTGACATTCCCACCATCCTAACGACGTTGCATCACAGAAATTGCGTCGCGATTCAATACATTGGTCACTAGCCGACTTATCTCCGAGGGTCTATCGCTGCCTCATACCAGATGGACGTACTCTTTGGCACTCAAGTTTGTTTTCTCCCTCTCATAACTCACAGTTAATTCTTATTGTCAGGTCCTGGTATTGACGATGGAACACACAAATGGCGTCGCGATTCAATAGATCGATGTATAGCGTAACTTTCTACAAAGGTCTACTGGTGCCTCGGTCACCGGATGGTCGCGTTTTGTCAGTCTAGTTTACAAATCCGACGCAAGTTTGGCAGTTAATATTATTCCTCCCATACTCTCAATTACGATGGAACACACATACTGCGATGGTTTTCAGAACATCGTCTTCCAGAAGATTTATCTCCGAGCATGCCTTGGTCACCACATGATCGTTTCCTACGAGTAAAGTTTCGGGAATCCGACGCAAATTTGACAGTTAATTGCAACATTCCCACCATCCTAATGACGATGCAACACAGAAATTGCGTCGCGATTCAATACATTGGTCACTAGCCGACTTATCTCCGAGGGTCTAACGCTGCTTCATACCAGGTGGATGTACAATTTGGTTGTCAAGTTTCTTGTCTCCGACTCAAAACTCTTAGCTAATTCTCACCGTCAGATCCTGGTATGGACGACGGAACACACAAATAGCGTCGCGATTCAGTACATTGATGTCTAGCGTAACTATCTATTAGGGTCTATTGGTGCCTCGGTCACCGGATGTTCGCTCTTTGTCAGTCTTGTTTTCAAATCCGACGCAAATTTGACAGTTAATTGCGACATTCCCACCATCCTAACGACGTTGCATCACAGAAATTGCATCGCGATTCAATACATTGGTCACTAGTCGACTTATCTCCGAGGGTCTATCGCTGCCTCATACCAGATGGACGTACTCTTTGGCTGTCAAGTTTGTTTTCTCCCTCTCATAACTCACAGTTAATTCTTACCGTCAGATCCTGGTCTTGGCGATGGAACACACAAATGGCGTCGCGATTCAATAGATCGATGTCCAGCGTAACTATCTGCAAGGGTCTATTGGTGCCTCGGTCACCGGATGGTCGCGTTTTGTCAGTCTTGTTTACATATCCGACGCAAGATTGGCAGTTAATATTATTCCTCCCATACTCTCAATTACGATGGAACACACATACTGTGATGGTTTTCAGAACATCGTCTTCCAGCAGATTTATCTCCGAGCATGCCTTGGTCACCACATGATCGTTGTCCTACGAGTAAAGTTTCGGGAATCCGACTGAAATTTGACAGTTAATTGCGACATTCCCACCATCCTAATGACGATGCAACACAGAAATTGCGTCGCGATTCAATACATTGGTCACTAGCCGACTTATCTCCGAGGGTCTAACGCTGCTTCATACCAGATGGATGTACAATTAGGCTGTCAAGTTTCTTGTCTCCGACTCAAAACTCTCAGCTAATTCTCACCGTCAGATCCTGGTATGGACGACGGAACACACAAATAGCGTCGCGATTCAGTACATTGATGTCTAGCGTATCTATCTATAAGGGTCTATTGGTGCCTCGGTCACCGGATGTTCGCTCTTGGTCAGTCTTGTTTTCAAATCCGACGCAAATTTGTCAGTTAATTGCGACATTCCCACCATCCTAACGACGTTGCATCACAGAAATTGCGTCGCGATTCAATACATTGGTCACTAGCCGACTTATCTCCGAGGGTCTATCGCTGCCTCATACCAGACGGACGTACTCTTTGGCAGTCAAGTTTGTTTTCTCCCTCTCATAACTCACAGTTAATTCTTATTGTCAGATCTTGGTATTGACGATGGAACACACAAATGGCGTCGCGATTCAATAGATCGATGTATAGCGTAACTATCTACAAGGGTCTATTGGTGCCTCGGTCACCGGATGGTCGCGTTTTGTCAGTCTAGTTTACATATCCGACGCAAGATTGGCAGTTAATATTATTCCTCCCATACTCTCAATTACGATGGAACACACATACTGCGATGGTTTTCAGAACATCGTCTTCCACCAGATTTATCTACGAGCATGCCTTGGTCACCACATGATCGTTGTCCTACGAGTAAAGTTTCGGGAATCCGACGCAAATTTGACAGTTAATTGCGACATTCCCACCATCCTAATGACGATGCAACACAGAAATTGCGTCGCGATTCAATACATTGGTCACTAGCCGACGTATCTCCGAGGGTCTAACGCTGCTTCATACCAGACGGATGTACAATTTGGCTGTCAAGTTTCTTGTCTCCGATTCAAATCTCTCAGCTAATTCTCACCGTCAGATCCTGGTATGGACGACGGAACACACAAATAGCGTCTCGATTCAGTACATTGATGTCTAGCGTAACTATCTAGATGAGTCTATTTGTGCTTCGGTCACCGGATGGTCGCGCTTTGTCAGTCTAGTTTTCAAATCCGACGCAAAACTGACAGTTAATTGTATTCCTCTCATACTCTCAATTACGATGGAACACACATTCTGCGATGGTTTCCAGAACATCGTCTTCCAGCAGATTTATCTCCAAGCATCTATTACTGCCTGGGTCACCACATGATCGTTGTCCTACGAGTAAAGTTTCGGGGATCCGACGCAAATTTGAGAGTTAATTGCGACTATCCCACCATCCTAATGCCGATGCAACACAGAAATCGCGTCGCGATTCAATACATTGGTCACTAGCCGACTTATCTCCGAGGGTCTAACGCTGCCTCATACCAGATATATGTACAATTTGGCTGTCAAGTTTCTTGTCTCCGACTCGTAACTCACAGTTAATTCTTACCGTCAGATCCTGGTATCGACCATGGAACACACAAATAGCGTCGCGATTCAGTACATCGATGTCTAGCGTAACTATCTACAAGGGTCTATTGGTGCCTCGGTCACCGGATGTTCTCTCTTTGTCAGTCTAGTTTTCAAATCCGACGCAAATTTGACAATTAATTGCGACATTCCCACCATCCTAACGACGTTGCAACACAGAAATTGCGTCTCGATTAAATACATTGGTCACTAGCCGACTTATCTCCGAGGGTCTATCGCTGCCTCATACCAGATGGCGTACTCTTTGGCAGTCAAGTTTGTTTTCTCCCTCCCATAACTCACAGTTAATTCTTACCGTCAGATCCTGGTATTGACGATGGAACACACAAATGGCGTCGCGATTCAATAGATCGATGTATAGCGTAACTATCTACAAGGGTCTATTGGTGCCTCGGTCACCGGATGGTCGCGTTTTGTCAGTCTAGTTTACATATCCGACGCAAGATTGGCAGTTAATATTATTCCTCCCATACTCTCAATTACGATGGAACACACATACTGCGATGGTTTTCAGAACATCGTCTTCCAGCAGATTTATCTCCGAGCATGCCTTGGTCACCACATGATCGTTGTCCTACGAGTAAAGTTTCGGGAATCCGACGCAAATTTGACAGTTAATTGCGACATTCCCACCATCCTAATGACGATGCAACACAGAAATTGGGTCGCGATTCAATACATTGGTCACTAGCCGACTTATCTCCGAGGGTCTAACGCTGCTTCATACCAGATGGATGTATAATTAGGCTGTCAAGTTTCTTGTCTCCGACTCAAAACTCTCAGCTAATTCTCACCGTCAGATCCTGGTATGGACGACGGAACACACAAATAGCGTCGCGATTCAGTACATTGATGTCTAGCGTATCTATCTATAAGGGTCTATTGGTGCCTCGGTCACCGGATGTTCGCTCTTGGTCAGTCTTGTTTTCAAATCCGACGCAAATTTGTCAGTTAATTGCGACATTCCCACCATCCTAACGACGTTGCATCACAGAAATTGCGTCGCGATTCAATACATTGGTCACTAGCCGACTTATCTCCGAGGGTCTATCGCTGCCTCATACCAGACGGACGTACTCTTTGGCAGTCAAGTTTGTTTTCTCCCTCTCATAACTCACAGTTAATTCTTATTGTCAGATCTTGGTATTGACGATGGAACACACAAATGGCGTCGCGATTCAATAGATCGATGTATAGCGTAACTATCTACAAGGGTCTATTGGTGCCTCGGTCACCGGATGGTCGCGTTTTGTCAGTCTAGTTTACATATCCGACGCAAGATTGGCAGTTAATATTATTCCTCCCATACTCTCAATTACGATGGAACACACATACTGCGATGGTTTTCAGAACATCGTCTTCCACCAGATTTATCTACGAGCATGCCTTGGTCACCACATGATCGTTGTCCTACGAGTAAAGTTTCGGGAATCCGACGCAAATTTGACAGTTAATTGCGACATTCCCACCATCCTAATGACGATGCAACACAGAAATTGCGTCGCGATTCAATACATTGGTCACTAGCCGACGTATCTCCGAGGGTCTAACGCTGCTTCATACCAGACGGATGTACAATTTGGCTGTCAAGTTTCTTGTCTCCGATTCAAATCTCTCAGCTAATTCTCACCGTCAGATCCTGGTATGGACGACGGAACACACAAATAGCGTCTCGATTCAGTACATTGATGTCTAGCGTAACTATCTAGATGAGTCTATTTGTGCTTCGGTCACCGGATGGTCGCGCTTTGTCAGTCTAGTTTTCAAATCCGACGCAAAACTGACAGTTAATTGTATTCCTCTCATACTCTCAATTACGATGGAACACACATTCTGCGATGGTTTCCAGAACATCGTCTTCCAGCAGATTTATCTCCAAGCATCTATTACTGCCTGGGTCACCACATGATCGTTGTCCTACGAGTAAAGTTTCGGGGATCCGACGCAAATTTGAGAGTTAATTGCGACTATCCCACCATCCTAATGCCGATGCAACACAGAAATCGCGTCGCGATTCAATACATTGGTCACTAGCCGACTTATCTCCGAGGGTCTAACGCTGCCTCATACCAGATATATGTACAATTTGGCTGTCAAGTTTCTTGTCTCCGACTCGTAACTCACAGTTAATTCTTACCGTCAGATCCTGGTATCGACCATGGAACACACAAATAGCGTCGCGATTCAGTACATCGATGTCTAGCGTAACTATCTACAAGGGTCTATTGGTGCCTCGGTCACCGGATGTTCTCTCTTTGTCAGTCTAGTTTTCAAATCCGACGCAAATTTGACAATTAATTGCGACATTCCCACCATCCTAACGACGTTGCAACACAGAAATTGCGTCTCGATTAAATACATTGGTCACTAGCCGACTTATCTCCGAGGGTCTATCGCTGCCTCATACCAGATGGCGTACTCTTTGGCAGTCAAGTTTGTTTTCTCCCTCCCATAACTCACAGTTAATTCTTACCGTCAGATCCTGGTATTGACGATGGAACACACAAATGGCGTCGCGATTCAATAGATCGATGTATAGCGTAACTATCTACAAGGGTCTATTGGTGCCTCGGTCACCGGATGGTCGCGTTTTGTCAGTCTAGTTTACATATCCGACGCAAGATTGGCAGTTAATATTATTCCTCCCATACTCTCAATTACGATGGAACACACATACTGCGATGGTTTTCAGAACATCGTCTTCCAGCAGATTTATCTCCGAGCATGCCTTGGTCAACACATGATCGTTGTCCTACGAGTAAAGTTTCGGGAATCCGACGCAAATTTGACAGTTAATTGCGACATTCCCACCATCCTAATGACGATGCAACACAGAAATTGGGTCGCGATTCAATACATTGGTCACTAGCCGACTTATCTCCGAGGGTCTAACGCTGCTTCATACCAGATGGATGTATAATTTGGCTGTCAAGTTTCTTGTCTCCGACTCAAAACTCTCAGCTAATTCTCACCGTCAGATCCTGGTATGGACGACGGAACACACAAATACCGTCTCGATTCAGTACATTGATGTCTAGCGTAACTATCTAGATGAGTCTCTTTGTGCTTCGGTCTCCGGATGGTCGCGCTTTGTCAGTCTAGTCTTCAAATCCGACGCAAAACTGACAGTTAATTGTATTCCTCTCATACTCTCAATTACGATGGAACACACATTCTGCGATGGTTTCCAGAACATCGTCTTCCAGCAGATTTATCTCCAAGCATCTATTACTGCCTGGGTCATCACATGATCGTTGTCCTACGAGTAAAGTTTCGGGGATCCGACGCAAATTTGAGAGTTAATTGGGACTATCCCACCATCCTAATGCCGATGCAACACAGAAATCGGGTCGCGATTCAATACATTGGTCACTAGCCGACTTATCTCCGAGGGTCTAACGCTGCCTCATACCAGATGGATGTACAATTTGGCTGTCAAGTTTCTTGTCTCCGACTCAAAACTCACAGTTAATTCTTACCGTCAGATCCTGGTATTGACGATGGAACACACAAATATTGTCGCGATTCAAGAGATCGATGTCCAGCGTAACTATCTACAAGGGTCTACTGGTGCCTCGGTCACCGGATGGTCGCGTTTTGTCATCTAGTTTTCAAATCCGACGCAAAACTGACAGTTAATTTTATTTTCTCTCATCCTCTCAATGACGATAGAACACATACTGCGATGGTTTTCAGTACATCGTGTACCAGCAGATTTATCTCCAAGCATTTATTACTGCCTGGGTCACAACATGAACGTTGTCCTACGAGTAAAGTTTCGGGAATCCGACGCAAATTTGACAGTTAATTGCGACATTCCCACCATCCTAATGACGATGCAACACAGAAATTGCGTCGCGATTCAATACATTGGTCACTAGCCGACTTATCTCCGAGGGTCTAACGCTGCTTCATACCACATGGATGTACAATTTGGCTGTCAAGTTTCTTGTCTCCGACTCATAACTCTCAGCTAATTCTCACCGTCAGATCCTGGTATGGACGTCGGAACACACAAATAGCGTCGTGATTCAGTACATTGATGTGTAGCGTAACTATCTATAAGGGTCTATTGGTGCCTCGGTCACCGGATGTTCGCTCTTGGTCAGTCTTGTTTTCAAATCCGACGCAAATTTGACAGTTAATTGCGACATTCCCACCATCCTAACGACGTTGCATCACAGAAATTGCGTCGCGATTCAATACATTGGTCACTAGCCGACTTATCTCCGAGGGTCTAACGCTGCCTCATACCAGATGGACGTACTCTTTGGCAGTCAAGTTTGTTTTCTCCCTCATAACTCACAGTTAATTCTTACCGTCAGATCCTGGTATTGACGATGGAACACACAAACAGCGTCGCGATTCAATAGATCGATGTCCAGCGTAACTATCTACAAGGGTCTATTGGTGCCTCGGTCACCGGATGGTCGCGTTTTGTCATCTAGTTTTCAAATCCGACGCAAAACTGACAGTTAATTTTATTTTCTCTCATCCTCTCAATGACGATAGAACACATACTGCGATAGTTTTCAGTACATCGTCTACCAGCAGATTTATCTCCAAGCATTTATTACTGCCTGGGTCACCACATGAACGTTGTCCTACGAGTAAAGTTTCGGGAATCCGACGCAAATTTGACAGTTAATTGCGACATTCCCACCATCCTAATGACGATGCAACACAGAAATTGCGTCGCGATTCAATACATTGGTCACTAGGCGACTTATCTCCGAGGGTCTATCGCTGCCTCATACCAGATGGACGTACTCTTTGGCAGTCAAGTTTGTTTTCTCCCTCTCATAACTCAAAGTTAATTCTTACCGTCAGATCCTGGTATTGACGATGGAACACACAAATGGCGTCGCGATTCAATAGATCGATGTCCAGCGTAACTATCTACAAGGGTCTATTGGTGCCTCGGTCACCGGATGGTCGCGTTTTGACAGTCTAGTTTACAAATCCGACGCAAGATTGGCAGTTAATTTTATTCCTCCCATTCTCTCAATTACGATGGAACACACATACTGCGATGGTTTTCAGAACATTGTCTTCCAGCAGATTTATCTCCGAGCATGCCTGGGTCACCACATGATCGTTGTCCTACGAGTAAAGTTTCGGGAATCCGACGCAAATTTGACAGTTAATTGCGACATTCCCACCATCCTAATGACGATGCAACACAGAAATTGCGTCGCGATTCAATACATTGGTCACTAGCCGACTTATCTCCGAGGGTCTAACGCTGCTTCATACCAGATGGATGTATAATTTGGCTGTCAAGTTTCTTGTCTCCGACTCAAAACTCTCAGCTAATTCTCACCGTCAGATCCTGGTATGGACGTCGGAACACACACATAGCGTCGTGATTCAGTACATTGATGTGTAGCGTAACTATGTATAAGGGTCTATTGGTGCCTCGGTCACCGGATGTTCACTCTTGGTCAGTCTTGTTTTCAAATCCGACGCAAATTTGACAGTTAATTGCGACATTCCCACCATCCTAACGACGTTGCATCACAGAAATTGCGTCGCGATTCAATACATTGGTCACTAGCCGACTTATCTCCGAGGGTCTAACGCTGCTTCATACCAGATGGATGTATAATTTGGCTGTCAAGTTTCTTGTCTCCGACTCAAAACTCTCAGCAAATTCTCACCGTCAGATCGTGGTATGGACGACGGAACACACAAATAGCGTCTCGATTCAGTACATTGATGTGTAGCGTAACTATCTAGATGAGTCTATTTGTGCTTCGGTCACCGGATGGTCGCGCTTTGTCAGTCTAGTTTTCAAATCCGACGCAAAACTGACAGTTAATTGTATTCCTCTCATACTCTCAATTACGATGGAACACACATTCTGCGATGGTTTCCAGAACATCGTCTTCCAGCAGATTTATCTCCAAGCATCTATTACTGCCTGGGTCACCACATGATCGTTGTCCTACGAGTAAAGTTTCGGGGATCCGACGCAAATTTGAGAGTTAATTGCGACTATCCCACCATCCTATTGCCGATGCAACACAGAAATCGCGTCGCGATTCAATACATTGGTCACTAGCCGACTTATCACCGAGGGTCTAACGCTGCCTCATACCAGATGGACGTACTCTTTGGCAGTCAAGTTTGTTTTCTCCCTCTCATAACTCACAGTTAATTCTTACCGTCAGATCCTGGTATTGACGATGGAACACACAAATATTGTCGCGATTCAATAGATCGATGTCCAGCGTAACTATCTACAAGGGTCTATTGGTGCCTCGGTCACCGGATGGTCGCGTTTTGTCTCTAGTTTTCAAATCCGACGCAAAACTGACAGTTAATTTGATTTTCTCTCATCCTCTCAATGACGATAGAACACATACTGCGATGGTTTTCAGTACATCGTCTACCAGCAGATTTATCTCCAAGCATTTATTACTGCCTGGGTCACAACATGAACGTTGTGCTACGAGTAAAGTTTCGGGAATCCGACGCAAATTTGACAGTTAATTGCGACATTCCCACCATCCTAATGACGATGCAACACAGAAATTGCGTCGCGATTCAATACATTGGTCACTAGCCGATTTATCTCCGAGGGTCTAACGCTGCTTCATACCAGATGGATGTACAATTTGGCTGTCAAGTTTCTTGTCTCCGACTCATAACTCTCAGCTAATTCTCACCGTCAGATCCTGGTATGGACGACTGAACACACAAATAGCGTCGCGATTCAGTACATTGATGTCTAGCGTAACTATCTATAAGGGTCTATTGGTGCCTCTGTCACCGGATGTTATCTCTTTGTCAGTCTTGTTTTCAAATCCGACGCAAATTTGACAGTTAATTGCGACATTCCCTCCATCCTAACGACGTTGCATCACAGAAATTGCGTCGCGATTCAATACATTGGTCACTAGTCGACTTATCTCCGAGGGTCTATCGTTGCCTCATACCAGATGGACGTACTCTTTGGCAGTCAAGTTAGTTTTCTCCCTCTCATAACTCACAGTTAATACTTACCGTCAGATCCTGGTATTGACGATGGAACACACAAATGGCGTCGCGATTCAATAGATCGATGTCCAGCGTAACTATCTACAAGGGTCTATTGGTGCCTCGGTCACCGGATGGTCGCGTTTTGTCAGTCTAGTTTACAAATCGGCCGCAAGATTGGCAGTTAATTTTATTCCTCCCATACTCTCAATTACGATGGAACACACATACTGCGATGGTTTTCAGAACATTGTCTTCCAGCAGATTTATCTCCGAGCATGCCTGGGTCACCACATGATCGTTGTCCTACGAGTAAAGTTTCGGGAATCCGACACAAATTTGACAGTTAATTGCGACATTCGCACCATCCTAATGACGATGCAACACAGAAATTGCGTCGCGATTCAATACATTGGTCACTAGCCGATTTATCTCCGAGGGTCTAATTCTGCTTCATACCATATGGATGTATAATTTGGCTGTCAAGTTTCTTGTCTCCGACTCAAAACTCTCAGCTAATTCTCACCGTCAGATCCTGGTATGGACGACGGAACACACAAATAGCGTCTCGATTCAGTACATTGATGTCTAGCGTAACTATCTAGATGAGTCTATTTGTGCTTCGGTCACCGGATGGTCGCGCTTTGTCAGTCTAGTTTTCAAATCCGACGCAAAACAGACAGTTAATTGTATTCCTCTCATACTCTCAATTACTATGGAACACACATTCTGCGATGGTTTCCAGAACATCGTCTTCCAGCAGATTTATCTCCAAGCATCTATTACTGCCTGGGTCACCACATGATCGTTGTCCTACGAGTCAAGTTTCGGGGATCCGACGCAAATTTGAGAGTTAATTGCGACTATCCCACCATCCTATTGCCGATGCAACACAGAAATCGCGTCGCGATTCAATACATTGGTCACTAGCCGAATTACTCCGAGGGTCTAACGCTGCCTCATACCAGATGGACGTACTCTTTGGCAGTCAAGTTTGTTTTCTCCCTCATAACTCACAGTTAATTCTTACCGTCAGATCCTGGTATTGACGATGGAACACACAAATGGCGTCGCGATTCAATAGATCGATGTCCAGCGTAACTATCTACAAAGGTCTATTGGTGCCTCGGTCACCGGATGGTCGCGTTTTGCCAGTCTAGTTTACAAATCCGACGCAAACTCTCAATTACGATGGAACACACATACTGCGATGGTTTTCAGAACATTGTCTTCCAGCAGATTTATCTCCGAGCATGCCTGGGTCACCACATGATCGTTGTCCTACGAGTAAAGTTTCGGGGATCCGACGCAAATTTGACAGTTAATTGCGACATTCGCACCATCCAAATGACGATGCAACACAGAAATCGCGTCGCGATTCAATACATTGGTCACTAGCCGAATTACTCCGAGGGTCTAACGCTGCCTCATACCAGATGGATGTACAATTTGGCTGTCAAGTTTCTTGTCTCCGACTCGTAACTCACAGTTAATTCTTACCGTCAGATCCTGGTATCGACCATGGAACACACAAATAGCGTCGTGATTCAATAGATCGATGTCCAGCGTAACTATCTACAAGGGTCTATTGGTGCCTCGGTCACCGGATGTTCTCTCTTTGTCAGTCTAGTTTTCAAATCCGACGCAAATTTGACAATTAATTGCGACATTCCCACCATCCTAACGACGTTGCAACACAGAAATTGCGTCTCGATTAAATACATTGGTCACTAGCCGACTTATCTCCGAGGGTCTATCGCTGCCTCATACCAGATGGACGTACTCTTTGGCAGTCAAGTTTGTTTTCTCCCTCTCATAACTCACAGTTAATTCTTACCGTCAGATCCTGGTATTGACGATGGAACACACAAATAGCGTCGCGATTCAATAGATCGATGTTCAGCGTAACTATCTACAAGGGTCAATTGGTGCCTCGGTACCGAATGGTCGCCTTTTGTCATCTAGTTTTCAAATCCGACGCAAAACTGACAGTTAATTATATTTTCTCTCATCCTCTCAATGACGATAGAACACATACTGCGATGGTTTTCAGTACATCTTCTACCAGCAGATTTATCTCCAAGCATCTATTACTGCCTGGGTCACCACATGAACGTTGTCCTACGAGTAAAGTTTCGGGAATCCGACGCAAATTTGACAGTTAATTGCGACATTCCCACCATCCTAATGACGATGCAACACAGAAATTGCGTCGCGATTCAATACATTGGTCACTAGCCGAGGGTCTAACGCTGCTTCATACCAGATGGATGTACAATTTGGCTGTCAAGTTTCTTGTCTCCGACTCAAAACTCTCAGCTAATTCTCACCGTCAGATCCTGGTATGGACGACGGAACACACAAATAGCGTCGCGATTCAGTACATTGATGTCTAGCGTAACTATCTATAAGGGTCTATTGGTGCCCCGGTCACCGGATGTTCGCTCTTTGTCAGTCTTGTTTTCAAATCCGACACAAATTTGACAGTTAATTGCGACATACCCACCATCCTAACGACGTTGCATCACAGAAATTGAGTCGCGATTCAACACATTGGTCACTAGTCGACTTATCTCCGAGGGTCTATCGCTGCCTCATACCAGATGGACGTACTCTTTGGCAGTCAAGTTAGTTTTCTCCCTCTCATAACTCACAGTTAATACTTACCGTCAGATCCTGGTATTGACGATGGAACACTCAAATGGCGTCGCGATTCAATAGATCGATGTCCAGCGTAACTATCTACAAAGGTCTATTGGTGCCTCGGTCACCGGATGGTCGCGTTTTGTCAGTCTAGTTTACAAATCCGACGCAAGATTGGCAGTTAATTTTATTCCTCCCATACTCTCAATTACGATGGAACACACATACTGCGATGGTTTTCAGAACATTGTCTTCCAGCAGATTTATCTCCGAGCATGCCTGGGTCACCACATGATCGTTGTCCTACGAGTAAAGTTTCGGGAATCCGACGCAAATTTGACAGTTAATTGCGACATTCGCACCATCCAAATGACGATGCAACACAGAAATTGCGTCGCGATTCAATACATTAGTCACTAGCCGACTTATCTCCGAGGGTCTAACGCTGCCTCATACCAGATGGATGTATAATTTGGCTGTCAAGTTTCTTGTCTCCGACTCAAAACTCTCAGCTAATTCTCACCGTCAGATCCTGGTATGGACGACGGAACACACAAATAGCGGTGTGATTCAGTACATTGATGTGTAGCGTAACTATCTATAAGGGTCTATTGGTGCCTCGGTCACCGGATGTTCGCTCTTGGTCAGTCTTGTTTTCAAATCCGACGCAAATTTGACAGTTAATTGCGACATTCCCACCATCCTAACGACGTTGCATCACAGAAATTGCGTCGCGATTCAATACATTGGTCACTAGGCGACTTATCTCCGAGGGTCTATCGCTGCCTCATACCAGATGGAGGTACTCTTTGGCAGTCAAGTTTGTTTTCTCCCTCTCATAACTCACAGTTAATTCTTATTGTCAGATCTTGGTATTGACGATGGAACACACAAATGGCGTCGCGATTCAATAGATCGATGTATACCGAAACTATCTACAAGGGTCTATTGGTGCCTCGGTCACCGGATTGTCGCGTTTTGTCAGTCTAGTTTACATATCCGACGCAAGATTGGCAGTTAAAATTATTCCTCCCATACTCTCAATTACGATGGAACACACATACTGCGATGGTTTTCAGAACATCGTCTTCCAGCAGATTTATGTCCGAGCATGCCTTGGTCACCACATGATCGTTGTCCTACGAGTAAAGTTTCCGGAATCCGACGCAAATTTGACAGTTAATTGCGACATTCCCACCATCTTAATGACGATGCAACACAGAAATTGCGTCGCGATTCAATACATTGGTCACTAGCCGACTTATCTCCGAGGGTCTAACGCTGCTTCATACCAGATGGATGTACAATTTGGCTGTCAAGTTTCTTGTCTCCGTCTCAAAACTCTCAGCTAATTCTCACCGTCAGATCCTGGTATGGACGACGGAACACTTAAATAGCGTCGCGATTCAGTACATTGATGTCTAGCGTAACTATCTATAAGGGTCTATTGGTGCCTCGGTCACCGGATGTTCGCTCTTTGTCAGTCTTGTTTACAAATCCGACGCAAATTTGACAGTTAATTGCGACATTCCCACCATCCTAACGACGTTGCATCACAGAAATTTCCTCGCGATTCAATACATTGGTCACTAGTCGACTTATCTCCGAGGGTCTATCGCTGCCTCATACCAGATGGACGTACCCTTTGGCAGTCAAGTTTGTTTTCTCCCTCTCATAACTCACAGTCAATACTTACGGTCATATCCTGGTATTGACGATGGAACATACAAATGGCGTCGCGATTCAATAGATCGATGTCCAGCGTAACTATCTACAAGGGTCTATTGGTGCCTCGGTCACCGGATGGTCGCGTTTTGTCAGTCTAGTTTACAAATCCGACGCAAGATTGGCAGTTAATTTTATTCCTCCCATACTCTCAATTACGATGGAACACACATACTGCGATGGTTTTCAGAACATTGTCTTCCAGCAGATTTATCTCCGAGCATGCCTGGGTCACCACATGATCGTTGTCCTACGAGTAAAGTTTCGGGAATCCGACGCAAATTTGACAGTTAATTGCGACATTCGCACCATCCTAATGACGATGCAACACAGAAATTGCGTCGCGATTCAATACATTGGTCACTAGCCGACTTATCTCCGAGGGTCTAACGCTGCTTCATACCAGATGGATGTAAGATTTGGCTGTCAAGTTTCTTGTCTCCGACTCAAAACTCTCAGCTAATTCTCACCGTCAGATCCGGGTATGGACGACGGAACACACAAATAGCGTCGCGATTCAGTACATTGATGTCTAGCGTAACTATCTATAAGGGTCTATTGGTGCCTCGGTCACCGGATGTTCGCTCTTTGTCAGTCTTGTTTTCAAATCCGACACAAATTTAACAGTTAATTGCGACATTCCCACCATCCTAACGACGTTGCATCACAGAAATTGAGTCGCGATTCAATACATTGGTCACTAGTCGACTTATCTCCGAGGGTCTATCGCTGCCTCATACCAGATGGACGTACTCTTTGGCAGTCAAGTTTGTTTTCTCCCTCTCATAACTCACAGTTAATTCTTATTGTCAGATCTTGGTATTGACGATGGAACACACAAATGGCGTCAGGATTCAATAGATCGATGTAGACCGAAACTATCTACAAGGGTCTATTGGTGCCTCGGTCACCGGATTGTCGCGTTTTGTCAGTCTAGTTTACATATCCGACGCAAGATTGGCAGTTAAAATTATTCCTCCCATACTCTCAATTACGATGGAACACACATACTGCGATGGTTTTCAGAACATCGTCTTCCAGCAGATTTATCTCCGAGCATGCCTTGGTCACCACATGATCGTTGTCCTACGAGTAAAGTTTCCGGAATCCGACGCAAATTTGACAGTTAATTGCGACATTCCCACCATCTTAATGACGATGCAACACAGAAATTGCGTCGCGATTCAATACATTGGTCACTAGCCGACTTATCTCCGAGGGTCTAACGCTGCTTCATACCAGATGGATGTACAATTTGGCTGTCAAGTTTCTTGTCTCCGTCTCAAAACTCTCAGCTAATTCTCACCGTCAGATCCTGGTATGGACGACGGAACACTTAAATAGCGTCGCGATTCAGTACATTGATGTCTAGCGTAACTATCTATAAGGGTCTATTGGTGCCTCGGTCACCGGATGTTCGCTCTTTGTCAGTCTTGTTTTCAAATCCGACGCAAATTTGACAGTTAATTGCGACATTCCCACCATCCTAACGACGTTGCATCACAGAAATTTCCTCGCGATTCAATACATTGGTCACTAGTCGACTTATCTCCGAGGGTCTATCGCTGCCTCATACCGGATGGACGTACTCTTTGGCAGTCAAGTTTGTTTTCTCCCTCTCATAACTCACAGTTAATTCTTACCGTCAGATCCTGGTATTGACGATGGAACACACAAATAGCGTCGCGAATCTATACATCGATGTCCAGCGTAACTATCTAGAAGGGTCTATTTGTGCCTCGGTCACCGGATGGTCGCGCTTTGTCAGTCTAGTTTTCAAATCCGACGCAAAACTGACAGTTAATTTTATTCCGCCCATACTCTCAATTACGATGGAACACACATTCTGCGATGGTTTTCAGAACATCGTCTTCCATCGGATTTGTCTCCAAGAATCTATTACTGCCTGGGTCTACCACATGAACGTTCTCCTGCGAGTAAAGTTTCGGGAATCCGACGCAAATTTGACAGTTAATTGCGACATTCCCACCACCCTAATGACGATGCAACACAGAAATTGCGTCGCGATTCAGTACATTGGTCACTAGCGGATTTACCTCCGAGGGTCTATCGCTGCCTCATATCAAATGGACGTACTGTTTGGCAGTCAAGTTTGTTTTCTCCCTCTCATAACTCACAGATAATTCTTACCGTCAGATCCTGGTATTGACGATGGAACACACAAATACCGTCGCGATTCTATACACCGATGTCCAGCGTAACTATCTACAAGGGTCTATTGGTGCCTCGGTCACCGGATGGTCGCGTTTTGTCAATCTAGTTTACAAATCCGATGCAAAACTGGCAGATAATTTTATTCCTCCCATACTCTCAATTACGATGGAACACACATACTGCGATGGATATCAGAACATCGTCTTCCAGCAGATTTATCTCCAAGCATACCTGGGTCACCACATGAACGTACTCCTGCGAGTAAAGTTTCGGGAATACGACTCAAATTTGACAGTTAATTGCGACATTCCCACCAGACTAATGACGATGCAACACAGAAATTGGTCACTAGCCGACTTATCACCTAGGGTCTATCGCTGCCTCATACCAGAATGACGTACTCTTTGGCAGTGAAGTTTGTTTTCTCCCTCTCATAACTCACAGTTAATTCTTAACGTCAGATCCTGGTATTGACGATGGAACACACAAGTAGCGTCGCGATTCTATACATCGATGTCCAGCGTAATTATCTAGATTGGTCTATTTTTGCCTCGGTCACCGGATGGTCGCGTTTTGTCAGTCTAGTTTGCAAATCCGACGCAAAACTGACAGTTAATGTTATTCCTCCCATACTCTCAATTACGATGGAACAGACATACTGCGATGGTTTTCAGAACATCGTGTACCAGCAGATTTATCTCCGAGCATCTATTACTGCCTGGGTCACCACATGATCGTTATCCTAAGAGTAAAGTTTCGGGAATCCGACGCAAATTTGACAGTTAAACGAGACATTCCCACCATCCTAATGACGATGCAACACAGAAATAGCGTCGCGGTTCAATACATTGGTCACTAGCCGACTTATCTCCGAGAGTCTAACGCTGCCTCATACTAGATGGATGTACAATTTGGCTGTCAAGTATCTTGTCTCCGACTCAAAACTCACAGCTAATTCTTACCGTCAGATCCTGGTATTGACGATGGAACACACTAATAGCGTCGCGATTCTATACATCGATGTCCAGCGTAACTATCTAGAAGGGTCTATTTGTGCTCGGTCACCGGATGTTCGCTCTTTGTCAGTCTAGATTTCAAATCCGACGCAAATTTGACAATTAATTGCGACATTCACACCATCCTAACGACGTTGCAACACAGAAATTGCGTCGCGATTCAATACATTGGTCACTAGCCGACTTATCTCCGAGGGTCTAACGCTGCTTCATACCAGATGGATGTACAATTTGGCTGTCAAGTTCCTTGTCTCCGACTCAAAACTCTCAGCTAATTCTCACCGTCAGATCCTGGTATGGACGACGGAACACACAAATAGCGTCGCGATTCAGTACATTGATGTCTAGCGTAACTATCTATAAGGGTCTATTGGTGCCTCGGTCACCGGATGTTCGCTCTTTGTCAGTTTTGTTTTCAAATCCGACACAAATTTGACAGTTAATTGCGACATTCCCACCATCCTAACGACGTTGCATCACAGAAATTGAGTCGCGATTCAATACATTTGTCACTATTCGACTTATCTCCGAGGGTCTATCGCTGCCTCATACAATATGGACGTACTCTTTGGTAGTCAAGTTTGTTTTCTCCCTCTCATAACTCACAGTTAATTCTTATTGTCAGATCTTGGTATTGACGATGGAACACACAAATGGCGTCAGGATTCAATAGATCGATGTAGACCGAAACTATCTACAAGGGTCTATTGGTGCCTCGGTCACCGGATTGTCGCGTTTTGTCAGTCTAGTTTACATATCCGACGCAAGATTGGCAGTTAAAATTATTCCTCCCATACTCTCAATTACGATGGAACACACATACTGCGATGGTTTTCAGAACATCGTCTTCCAGCAGATTTATCTCCGAGCATGCCTTGGTCACCACATGATCGTTGTCCTACGAGTAAAGTTTCCGGAATCCGACGCAAATTTGACAGTTAATTGCGACATTCCCACCATCTTAATGACGATGCAACACAGAAATTGCGTCGCGATTCAATACATTGGTCACTAGCCGACTTATCTCCGAGGGTCTAACGCTGCTTCATACCAGATGGATGTACAATTTGGCTGTCAAGTTTCTTGTCTCCGTCTCAAAACTCTCAGCTAATTCTCACCGTCAGATCCTGGTATGGACGACGGAACACACAAATAGCGTCGCGATTCAGTACATTGATGTCTAGCGTAACTATCTATAAGGGTCTATTGGTGCCTCGGTCACCGGATGTTCGCTCTTTGTCAGTCTTGTTTTCAAATCCGACGCAAATTTGACAGTTAATTGCGACATTCCCACCATCCTAACGACGTTGCATCACAAAAATTTCCTCGCGATTCAATACATTGGTCACTAGTCGACTTATCTCCGAGGGTCTATCGCTGCCTCATACCGGATGGACGTACTCTTTGGCAGTCAAGTTTGTTTTCTCCCTCTCATAACTCACAGATAATTCTTACCGTCAGATCCTGGTATTGACGATGGAACACACAAATACCGTCGCGATTCTATACACCGATGTCCAGCGTAACTATCTACAAGGGTCTATTGGTGCCTCGGTCACCGGATGGTCGCGTTTTGTCAATCTAGTTTACAAATCCGATGCAAAACTGGCAGATAATTTTATTCCTCCCATACTCTCAATTACGATGGAACACACATACTGCGATGGATATCAGAACATCGTCTTCCAGCAGATTTATCTCCAAGCATACCTGGGTCACCACATGAACGTACTCCTGCGAGTAAAGTTTCGGGAATACGACTCAAATTTGACAGTTAATTGCGACATTCCCACCAGACTAATGACGATGCAACACAGAAATTGGTCACTAGCCGACTTATCACCTAGGGTCTATCGCTGCCTCATACCAGAATGACGTACTCTTTGGCAGTGAAGTTTGTTTTCTCCCTCTCATAACTCACAGTTAATTCTTAACGTCAGATCCTGGTATTGACGATGGAACACACAAGTAGCGTCGCGATTCTATACATCGATGTCCAGCGTAATTATCTAGATTGGTCTATTTTTGCCTCGGTCACCGGATGGTCGCGTTTTGTCAGTCTAGTTTGCAAATCCGACGCAAAACTGACAGTTAATGTTATTCCTCCCATACTCTCAATTACGATGGAACAGACATACTGCGATGGTTTTCAGAACATTGTCTTCCAGCAGATTTATCTCCGAGCATGCCTGGGTCACCACATGATCGTTGTCCTACGAGTAAAGTTTCGGGAATCCGACGCAAATTTGACAGTTAATTGCGACATTCGCACCATCCAAATGACGATGCAACACAGAAATTGCGTCGCGATTCAATACATTGGTCACTAGCCGACTTATCTCCGAGGGTCTAACGCTGCTTCATACCAGATGGATGTATAATTTGGCTGTCAAGTTTCTTGTCTCCGACTCAAAACTCTCAGCTAATTCTCACCGTCAGATCCTGGTATGGACGACGGAACACACAAATAGCGGTGTGATTCAGTACATTGATGTGTAGCGTAACTATCTATAAGGGTCTATTGGTGCCTCGGTCACCGGTTGTTCGCTCTTGGTCAGTCTTGTTTTCAAATCCGACGCAAATTTGACAGATAATTGCGACATTCCCACCATCCTAACGACGTTGCATCACAGAAATTGCGTCGCGATTCAATACATTGGTCACTAGGCGACTTATCTCCGAGGGTCTATCGCTGCCTCATACCAGATGGACGTACTCTTTGGCATTCAATTTTGTTTTCTCCCTCTCATAACTCACAGTTAATTCTTATTGTCAGATCTTGGTATTGACGATGGAACACACAAATGGCGTCGCGATTCAATAGATCGATGTATACCGAAACTATCTACAAGGGTCTATTGGTGCCTCGGTCACCGGATTGTCGCGTTTTGTCAGTCTAGTTTTCATATCCGACGCAAGATTGGCAGTTAAAATTATTCCTCCCATACTCTCAATTACGATGGAACACACATACTGCGATGGTTTTCAGAACATCGTCTTCCAGCAGATTTATCTCCGAGCATGCCTTGGTCACCACATGATCGTTGTCCTACGAGTAAAGTTTACGGAATCCGACGCAAATTTGACAGTTAATTGCGACATTCCCACCATCTTAATGACGATGCAACACAGAAATTGCGTCGCGATTCAATACATTGGTCACTAGCCGACTTATCTCCGAGGGTCTAACGCTGCTTCATACCAGATGGATGTACAATTTGGCTGTCAAGTTTCTTGTCTCCGTCTCAAAACTCTCAGCTAATTCTCACCGTCAGATCCTGGTATGGACGACGGAACACTTAAATAGCGTCGCGATTCAGTACATTGATGTCTAGCGTAATTATCTATAAGGGTCTATTGGTGCTTCGGTCACCGGATGTTCGCTCTTTGTCAGTCTTGTTTTCAAATCCGACGCAAATTTGACAGTTAATTGCGACATTCCCACCATCCTAACGACGTTGCATCACAGAAATTTCCTCGCGATTCAATACATTGGTCACTAGTCGACTTATCTCCGAGGGTCTATCGCTGCCTCATACCGGATGGACGTACTCTTTGGCAGTCAAGTTTGTTTTCTCCCTCTCATAACTCACAGTTAATTCTTACCGTCAGATCCTGGTATTGACGATGGAACACACAAATAGCGTCGCGATTCTATACATCGATGTCCAGCGTAACTATCTAGAAGGGTCTATTTGTGCCTCGGTCACCGGATGGTCGCGCTTTTTCAGTCTAGTTTTCAAATCCGACGCAAAACTGACAGTTAATTTTATTCCTCCCATACTCTCAATTCCGATGGAACACACATACTGCGATGGATATCAGAACATCGTCTTCCAGCAGATTTATCTCCAAGCATACCTGGGTCACCACATGAACGTACTCCTGCGAGTAAAGTTTCGGGAATACGACTCAAATTTGACAGTTAATTGCGACATTCCCACCAGACTAATGACGATGGAACACAGAAATTGGTCACTAGCCGACTTATCACCTAGGGTCTATCGCTGCCTCATACCAGAATGACGTACTCTTTGGCAGTGAAGTTTGTTTTCTCCCTCTCATAACTCACAGTTAATTCTTAACGTCAGATCCTGGTATTGACGATGGAACACACAAGTAGCGTCGCGGTTCTATACATCGATGTCCAGCGTAATTATCTAGATTGGTCTATTTTTGCCTCGGTCACCGGATGGTCGCGTTTTGTCAGTCTAGTTTGCAAATCCGACGCAAAACTGACAGTTAATGTTATTCCTCCCATACTCTCAATTACGATGGAACAGACATACTGCGATGGTTTTCAGAACATCGTGTACCAGCAGATTTATCTCCGAGCATCTATTACTGCCTGGGTCACCACATGATCGTTATCCTACGAGTAAAGTTTCGGGAATCCGACGCAAATTTGACAGTTAATTGCGACATTCCTACCATCCTAATGCCGATGCAACACAGAAATCGCGCCGCGATTCAATACATTGGTCGCTAGCCCACTTATATCCGAGGGTCTAACGGTGCCTCATACCAGATGGATGTACAATTTGGCTGTCAAGTTTCTTGTCTCCGACTCAAAACTCACAGTTAATTCTTACCGGCATATCCTGGTATCGACCATGGAAGACACAAATAGTGTCGTGATTCAATACATCGATGTCTAGCGTAACTATATACAAGGGTCTATTGGTGCCTCGGTCACCGGATGGTCGCGTTTTGTCAGTCTAGTTTACAAATCCGACGCAAAACTGGCAGTTAATTTTATTCCTCCCATACTCTCAATTACGATGGAACACACATACTTCGATGGTTTTCAGAACATCGTCTTCCAGCAGATTTATCACAGAGCATGCCTGGGTCACCACATGATCGTTC
Organism: Schistocerca gregaria; assembly: GCF_023897955.1. NCBI lineage: Eukaryota > Metazoa > Arthropoda > Insecta > Orthoptera > Acrididae > Schistocerca > Schistocerca gregaria. The sequence continues at coordinate 1,361,395 of NW_026061830.1, forward strand.
AACTGCGAGTAAAGTTTCGGGAATCCGACGCAAATTTGACAGTTAAACGAGACATTCCCACCATCCTAATGACGATGCAACACAGAAATAGCGTCGCGGTTCAATACATTGGTCACTAGCCGACTTATCTCCGAGAGTCTAACGCTGCCTCATACTAGATGGATGTACAATTTGGCTGTCAAGTTTCTTGTCTCCGACTCAAAACTCACAGCTAATTCTTACCGTCAGATCCTGGTATTGACGATGGAACACACTAATAGCGTCGCGATTCTATACATCGATGTCCAGCGTAACTATCTAGAAGGGTCTATTGGTGCCTCGGTCACCGGATGGTCGCGTTTTGTCATCTAGTTTACAAATCCGACGCAAAACTGACAGTTAATTTATGTTCTCTCATCATCTCAATGACGATGGAACACACATACTGCGATGGTTTTCAAAACATCGTCTTCCAGCAGATTTATCTCCAAGCATCTATTACTGCCTGGGTCACCACATGAACGTTGTCCTACGAGTAAAGTTTCGGGAATCCGACGCAAATTTGACAGTTAATTGCGACATTCCCACCATCCTAATGCCGATGCAACACAGAAATCGCGTCGCGATTTAATACTTTGGTCACTAGCCGACTTATCTCCGAGGGTCTAACGATCCCTCATACCAGATGGACGTACTCTTTGGCAGTCAAGTTTGTTTTCCTCCTCTCATAACTCACAGTTAATTCTTACCGTCAGATCCTGGTATTGACGATGGAACACACAAATAGCGTCGCGATTCTATACATCGATGTCCAGCGTAACTATCTAGAAGGGTCTATTTGTGCCTCGGTCACCGGATGTTCGCGCTTTGTCAGTCTAGTTTTCAAATCCGACGCAAAACTGACAGTTAATTTCATTCCGTCCATACTCTCAATTACGATGGAACACACATTCTGCGATGGTTTTCAGAACATCGTCTTCCATCGGATTTGTCTCCAAGAATCTATTACTGCCTGGGTCTACCACATGAACGTTCTCCTGCGAGTAAAGTTTCGGGAATCCGACGCAAATTTGACAGTTAATTGCGACATTCCCACCATCCTAATGCCGATGCAACACAGAAATCGCGTCGCGATTTAATACTTTGGTCACTAGCCGACTTATCTCCGAGGGTCTAACGATCCCTCATACCAGATGGACGTACTGTTTGGCAGTCAAGTTTGTTTTCTCCCTCTCATAACTCACAGTTAATTCTTACCGTCAGATCCTGGTATTGACGATGGAACACACAAATACCGTCGCGATTCTATACACCGATGTCCAGCGTAACTATCTACAAGGGTCTATTGGTGCCTCGGTCACCGGATGGTCGCGTTTTGTCAGTCTAGTTTACAAATCCGATGCAAAACTGGCAGATAATTTTATTCCTCCCATACTCTCAATTACGATGGAACACACATACTGCGATGGTTATCAGAACATCGTCTTCCAGCAGATTTATCTCCAAGCATGCCTGGGTCACCACATGAACGTACTCCTGCGAGTAAAGTTTCGGGAATACGCCGCAAATTTGACAGTTAATTGCGACATTCCCACCATCCTAATGACGATGCAACACAGAAATTGCGTCGCGATTAAGTATATTGGTCACTAGCCGACTTATCTCCGAGGGTCTACCGTTGCCTCATACCAGATGGACGTACTCTTTGGCAGTCAAGTTTGTTTTTTCCCTCTCATAACTCACAGTTAATTCTTACCGGCATATCCTGGTATCGACCATGGAAGACACAAATAGTGTCGCGATTCAATACATCGATGTCTAGCGTAACTATTTACAAGGATCTATTGGTGCCTCGGTCACCGGATGGTCGCGTTTTGTCAGTCTAGTTTACAAATCCGACGCAAAACTGGCAGTTAATTTTATTCCTCCCATACTCTCAATTACGATGGAACACACATACTTCGATGGTTTTCAGAACATCGTCTTCCAGCAGATTTATCTCAGAGCATGCCTGGGTCACCACATGATCGTTCAACTGCGAGTAAAGTTTCGGGAATCCGATGCAAATTTGACAGTTAAACGAGACATTCCCACCATCCTAATGACGATGCAACACAGAAATTGCGTCGCGGTTCAATACATTGGTCACTAGCCGACTTATCTCCGAGAGTCTAACGCTGCCTCATACTAGATGGATGTACAATTTGGCTGTCAAGTTTCTTGTCTCCGACTCAAAACTCACAGCTAATTCTTACCGTCAGATCCTGGTATTGACGATGGAACACACAAATAGCGTCGCGATTCTATACATCGATGTCCAGCGTAACTATCTAGATGGGTCTATTTGTGCCTCGGTCACCGGATGGTCGCGTTTTGTCATCTAGTTTACAAATCCGACGCAAAACTGACAGTTAATTTATGTTTTCTCATCATCTCAATGACGATGGAACACACATACTGCGATGGTTTTCAGAACATCATCTACCAGCAGATTTATCTCCAAGCATCTATTACTGCCTGGGTCACCACATGATCGTTGTCCTACGAGTAAAGTTTCGGGAATCCGACGCAAATTTGACAGTTAATTGCGACATTCCCACCATCCTAATGCCGATGCAACACAGAAATCGCGTCGCGATTTAATACATTGGTCACTAGCCGACTTATCTCCGAGGGTCTAACGATGCCTCATACCAGATGGACGCACTCTTTGGCAGTCAAGTTTGTTTTCTCCCTCTCATAACTCACAGTTAATTCTTACCGTCAGATCCTGGTATTGACGATGGAACACACAAATACCGTCGCGATTCTATACACCGATGTCCAGCGTAACTATCTACAAGGGTCTATTGGTGCCTCGGTCACCGGATGGTCGCGTTTTGTCAGTCTAGTTTACAAATCCGACGCAAAACTGGCAGATAATTTTATTCCTCCCATACACTCAATTACGATGGAACACACATACTGCGATTGTTTTCTGAACATCGTCTTCCAGCAGATTTATCTCCAAGCATGCCTGGGTCACCACATGATCGTTCTCCTGCGAGTAAAGTTACGGGAATCCGACGCAAATTTGACAGTTAATCGCGACATTCCCACCATCCTAACGACGTTGCAACACAGAAAATGCGTCGCGATTCTATACAGTGGTCACTAGCCGACTTATCTCCGAGGGTCTATCGTTGCCTCATACCAGATGGACGTACTCTTTGGCAGTCAAGTTTGTTTTGTCCCTCTCATAACTCACAGTTAATTCTTACCGTCAGATCCTGGTATTGACGATGGAACACACAAATAGCGTCGTGATTCAATAGATCGATGTCCAGCGTAACTATCTACAAGGGTCTATTGGTGCCTCGGTCACCGGATGGTCGCGTTTTGTCATCTAGTTTACAAATCCGACGCAAAACTGACTGTTATTTTATGTTCTCTCATCATCTCAATGACGATGGAACACACATACTGCGTTGGTTTTCAAAACATCGTCTTCCAGCAGATTTATCTCCAAGCATCTATTACTGCCTGGGTCACCACATGGTCGTTGTCCTACGAGTAAAGTTTCGGAAATCCGACGCAAATTTGACAGTTAATTGCGACATTCCCACCATCCTAATGACGATGCAACACAGAAATTGCGACGCGATTCAGTACATTGGTCACTAGCGGATTTATCTCCGTGGATCTATCGCTGCCTCATATCAAATGGACGTACTGTTTGGCAGTCAAGTTTGTTTTCTCCCTCTCATAACTCACAGATAATTCTTACCGTCAGATCCTGGTATTGACGATGGAACACACAAATACCGTCGCGGTTCTATACACCGATGTCCAGCGTAACTATCTACAAGGGTCTATTGGTGCCTCGGTCACCGGATGGTCGCGTTTTGTCAGTCTAGTTTACAAATCCGATGCAAAACTGGCAGATAATTTTATTCCTCCCATACTCTCAATTACGATGGAACACACATACTGCGATGGTTATCAGAACATCGTCTTCCAGCAGATTTATCTCCAAGCATGCCTGGGTCACCACATGAACGTACTCCTGCGAGTAAAGTTTCGGGAATACGACGCAAATTTGACAGTTAATTGCGACATTCCCACCATCCTAATGACGATGCAACACAGAAATTGCGTCGCGATTAAGTATATTGGTCACTAGCCGACTTATCTCCGAGAGTCTAACGCTGTCTCATACTAGATGGATGTACAATTTGGCTGTCAAGTTTCTTGTCTCCGACTCAAAACTCAAAGCTAATTCTTACCGTCAGATCCTGGTATTGACGATGGAACACACAAATAGCGTCGTGATTCAATAGATCGATGTCCAGCGTAACTATCTACAAGGGTCTATTGGTGCCTCGGTCACCGGATGGTCGCGTTTTGTCATCTAGTTTACAAATCCGACGCAAAACTGACAGTTAATTTATGTTTTCTCATCACCTCAATGACGATGGAACACACATACTGCGATGGTTTTCAGAACATCATCTACCAGCAGATTTATCTCCAAGCATCTATTACTGCCTGGGTCACCACATGATCGTTGTCCTACGAGTAAAGTTTCGGGAATCCGACGCAAATTTGACAGTTAATTGCGACATTCCCACCATCCTAATGCCGATGCAACACAGAAATCGCGTCGCGATTTAGTACATTGGTCACTAGCCGACTTATCTCCGAGGGTCTAACGATGCCTCATACCAGATGGACGTACTCTTTGGCAGTCAAGTTTGTTTTCTCCCTCTCATAACTCACAGTTAATTCTTACCGTCAGATCCTGGTATTGACGATGGAACACACAAATACCGTCGCGATTCTATACACCGATGTCCAGCGTAACTATCTACAAGGGTCTATTGGTGCCTCGGTCACCGGATGGTCGCGTTTTGTCAGTCTAGTTTAAAAATCCGACGCAAAACTGGCAGATAATTTTATTCCTCCCATACTCTCAATTACGATGGAACACACATTCTGCGATGGTTTTCAGAACATCGTCTTCCATCGGATTTGTCTCCAAGAATCTATTACTGCCTGGGTCTACCACATGAACGTTCTACTGCGAGTAAAGTTTCGGGAATCCGACGCAAATTTGACAGTTAATTGCGACATTCCCACCATCCTAATGACGATGCAACACAGAAATTGCGTCGCGATTCAGTACATTGGTCACTAGCGGATTTATCTCCGAGGGTCTTTCGCTGCCTCATATCAAATGGACGTACTGTTTGGCAGTCAAGTTTGTTTTCTCCCTCTCATAACTCACAGATAATTCTTACCGTCAGATCCTGGTATTGACGATGGAACACACAAATACCGTCGCGATTCTATACACCGATGTCCAGCGTAACTAACTACAAGGGTCTATTGGTGCCTCGGTCACCGGATGGTCGCGTTTTGTCAGTCTAGTTTACAAATCCGATGCAAAACAGGCAGATAATTTTATTCCTCCCATACTCTCAATTACGATGGAACACACATACTGCGATGGTTATCAGAACATCGTCTTCCAGCAGATTTATCTCCAAGCATGCCTGGGTCACCACATGAACGTTCTCCTGCGAGTAAAGTTTCGGGAATCCGACGCAAATTTGACAGTTAATTGCGACATTCCCACCATCCTAATGACGATGCAACACAGAAATTGCGTCGCGATTAAGTATATTGGTCACTAGCCGACTTATCTCCGAGGGTCTACCGTTGCCTCATACCAGATGGACGTACTCTTTGGCAGTCAAGTTTGTTTTTTCCCTCTCATAACTCACAGTTAATTCTTACCGTCAGATCCTGGTATTGACGATGGAACACACAAGTAGAGTCGCGATTCTATACATCGATGTCCAGCGTAATTATCTATATTGGTCTATTTTTGCCTCGGTCACCGGATGGTCGCGTTTTGTCAGTCTAGTTTGCAAATCCGACGCAAAACTGGCAGTTAATGTTATTCCTCCCATACTCTCAATTACGATGGAACAGACATACTGCGATGGTTTTCAGAACATCGTGTACCAGCAGATTTATCTTTAAGCATCTATTGCTGCCTGGGTCACCACATGATCGTTATCCTACGAGTAAAGTTTCGGGAATCCGACGCAAATTTGACAGTTAGTTGCGACATTCCTACCATCCTAATGCCGATGCAACACAGAAATTGCGTCGCGATTCAGTACATTGGTCACTAGCGGATTTATCTCCGAGGGTCTTTCGCTGCCTCATATCAAATGGACGTACTGTTTGGCAGTCAAGTTTGTTTTCTCCCTCTCATAACTCACAGATAATTCTTACCGTCAGATCCTGGTATTGACGATGGAACACACAAATACCGTCGCGATTCTATACACCGATGTCCAGCGTAACTATCTACAAGGGTCTATTGGTGCCTCGGTCACCGGATGGTCGCGTTTTGTCATCTAGTTTACAAATCCGACGCAAAACTGACAGTTAATTTATGTTCTCTCATCATCTCAATGACGATGGAACACACATACTTCGATGGTTTTCAGAACATCGTCTACCAGCAGATTTATCTCCAAGCATCTATTACTGCCTGGGTCACCACATGATCGGTGTCCTACGAGTAAATTTTCGGGAATCCGACGCAAATTTGACAGTTAATGCGACATTCCCACCATCCTAATGACGATGCAACACAGAAATTGCGTCGCGATTCAATACATTGGTCACTAGCCGACTTATTGAATCGCGACGCTATTTGTGTGTAACATAGTCAATACCAGGATGTGACGGTAGGAATTAACTGTGAGTTATGAGAGGGAGAAAACAAACTTGACTGCCAAAGAGTACGTCCATCTGGGATGAGGCAACGGTAGACCCTCGGAGATAAGTCGACTAGTGACCAATGTATTGAATCGCGACGCTATTTCTGTGTTGCATCGTCATTAGGGTGGTGGGAATGTCGCAATTAACTGTTAAATTTGCGTCGAATTTGAAAACTAGACTGACAAAGAGCGAACATCCGGTGACCGAGGCACCAATAGACCCTTGTAGATAGTAACGCTAGACATCGATGTACTGAATCGCGACGCTATTTGTGTGTTCCATCGCCGATACCAGGATCTGACGCTAAGAATTAGCTGTGAGTTTTGAGTCGGAGACAAGAAACTTGACAGCCAAATTGTACATCCATCTGGAATGAGGCAGCGTTAGACCCTCGGAGATCAGTCCGCTAGTGACTAATGTATTGAATCGCGACGCAATTTCTGTGTTGCATCGTCATTAGGATGGTGGGAATGTCGCAATTAACTGTTAAATTTGCGTCGGATTCCCGTAACTTTACTCGCAGGATAACGATCATGCGTGCTTGGAGATAAATCTGCTGGAAGGCGATGATCTGAAAACCATCGCAGTATGAGTATTCCATCGTAATTGAGAGTATGGGAGGAATAAAATTAACTGCCAGTTTTGCGTCGGATTTGTAAACTAGACTGACAAAACGCGACCATCCGGTGACCGAGGCACAAATAGACTCCTCTAGATAGTTACGCTGGACATCGATGTATAGAATCGCGACGCTATTTGTGTGTTCCATCGTCAATACCAGGATCTGACGGTATGAATTAGCTGTGAGTTCTGAGTCGGAGACAAGAAACTTGACAGCTAAACTGTACATCCATCTGGTATGAGGCAGCGTTAGACCCTCGGAGATAAGTCGGCAAGTGACCAATGTATTGAATCGTGACGTAATTTCTGTGTTGCGTCGTCATTAGGATGGTGGGAATGTCGCAATTAACTGTCAAATTTGCGTCGGATTCCCGAAACTTTACTCGCAGGAGAACGTTCATGTGGTGACCCAGGCATGCTTGGAGATAAATCTGCTGGAAGACGATGTTCTGATAACCATCGCAGTATGTGTGTTCCATCGTAATTGAGAGTATGGGAGGAATAAAATTATCTGCCAGTTTTGCATCGGATTTGTAAACTAGACTGACCAAACGCGACCATCCGGTGACCGAGGCACCAATAGACCCTTGTAGATAGTTACGCTGGACATCGGTGTATAGAATCGCGACGGTATTTGTGTGTTCCATCGTCAATACCAGGATCTGACGGCAAGAATTATCTGTGAGTTATGAGAGGGAGAAAACAAATTTGACTGCCAAACAGTACGTCCATTTGATATGAGGCAGCGATACACCCTCGGAGATAAATCCGCTAGTGACCAATGTACTGAATCGCGACGCAATTTCTGTGTTGCATCGTCATTAGGATGGTGGGAATGTCGCAATTAACTGTCAAATTTGCGCCGGATTCCCGAAACTTTACTCGTAGGACAACGATCATGTGGTGACCCAGGCAGTAATAGATGCTTGGAGATAAATCTGCTGGAAGACGATGTTTTGAAATCCAACGCAGTATGTGTGTTCCATCGTAATTGAGAGTATGGGAGGAATAACATTATCTGCCAGTTATGGGTCGGATTTGCAAACTAGACTGACAAAACGCGACCATCCGGTGACCGAGGCAAAAATAGACCAATCTAGATAATTACGCTGGACATCGATGTATAGAATCGCGACGCTACTTGTGTGTTCCATCGTCAATACCAGGATCTGACGGTAAGAATCAACTGTGAGTTATGAGAGGGAGAAAACAAACTTGACTGCCAAACAGTACGTCCATTTGATATGAGGCAGCGATAGAACCTCGGAGGTAAATCCGCTAGTGACCAATGTACTGAATCGCGACGCAATTTCTGTGTTGCATCGTCATTAGGATGGTGGGAATGTCGCAATTAACTGTCAAATTTGCGTCGGATTCCCGAAACTTTACTCGCAGGAGAACGTTCATGTGGTAGACCCAGGCAGTAATAGATTCTTGGAGACAAATCCGATGGAAGACGATGTTCTGAAAACCATCGCAGAATGTGTGTTCCATCGTAATTGAGAGTATGGGCGGAATAAAATTAACTGTCAGTTTTGCGTCGGATTTGAAAACTAGACTGACAAAGCGCGAACATCCGGTGACCGAGGCACAAATAGACCCTTCTAGATAGTTACGCTGGACACCGATGTATAGAATCGCGACGCTATTTGTGTGTTCCATCGTCAATACCAGGATCTGACGGTAAGAATTAACTGTGAGTTATGAGAGGGAGAAAACAAACTTGACTGCCAAAGAGTACGTCCATCTGGTATGAGGGATCGTGAGACCCTCGGATATAAGTCGGCTAGTGACCAAAGTATTAAATCGCGACGCGATTTCTGTGTTGCATCGGCATTAGGATGGTTGGAATGGCGCAATTAACTGTCAAATTTGCGTCGGATTCCCGAAACTTTACTCGTAGGACAACGATCATGTGGTGACCCAGGCAGTAATAGATGCTTGGAGATAAATCTGCTGGAAGACGATGTTTTGAAAACCATCGCAGTATGTGTGTTCCATCGTCATTGAGATGATGAGAGAACATAAATTAACTGTCAGTTTTGCGTCGGATTTGTAAACTAGATGACAAAACGCGACCATCCGGTGACCGAGGCACCAATAGACCCTTCTAGATAGTTACGCTGGACACCGATGTATAGAATCGCGACGCTATTTGTGTGTTCCATCGTCAATACCGGGATCTGACGGTAAGAATTAACTGTGAGTTATGAGAGGGAGAAAACAAACTTGACTGCCAAAGAGTACGTCCATCTGGTATGAGGCATCGTTAGACCCTCGGAGATAAGTCGGCTAGTGACCAATGTATTAAATCGCGACGCGATTTCTGTGTTGCATCGGCATTAGGATGGTGAGAATGTCGCAATTAACTGTCAAATTTGCGTCGGATTCCCGAAACTTTACTCGTAGGACAACGATCATGTGGTGACCCAGGCAGTAATAGATGCTTGGAGATAAATCTGCTGGAAGACGATGTTTTGAAAACCAACGCAGTATGTGTGTTCCATCGTCATTGAGATGATGAGAGAACATAAATTAACTGTCAGTTATGCGTCGGATTTGTAAACTAGATGACAAAACGCGACCATCCGGTGACCGAGGCACCAATAGACCCTTGTAGATAGTTACGCTGGACATCGATCTATTGAATCACGACGCTATTTGTGTGTTCCATCGTCAATACCAGGATCTGACGGTAAGAATTAACTGTGAGTTATGAGAGGGACAAAACTAACTTGACTGCCAAAGAGTACATCCATCTGGTATGAGGCAACGGTAGACCCTCGGAGATAAGTCGGCTAGTGACCACTGTATTGAATCGCGACGCAATTTCTGTGTTTAACGTCGTTAGGATGGTAGGAATGTCGCGATTAACTGTGAAATATGCGTCGGATTCCCGTAACTTTACTCGCAGGAGAACGATCATGTGGTGACCCAGGCATGCTTGGAGATAAATCTGCTGGAAGACGATGTTCTGAAAACAATCGCAGTATGTGTGTTCCATCGTAATTGAGAGTATGGGAGGAATAAAATTATCTGCCAGTTTTGCGTCGGATTTGTAAACTAGACTGACAAAACGCGACCATCCGGTGACCGAGGCACCAATAGACCCTTGTAGATAGTTACGCTGGACATCGGTGTATAGAATCGCGACGCTATTTGTGTGTTCCATCGTCAATACCGGGATCTGACGGTAAGAATTAACTGTGAGTTATGAGAGGGAGAAAACAAACTTGACTGCCAAAGAGTACGTCCATCTGGTATGAGGCATCGTTAGACCCTCGGAGATAAGTCGGCTACTGACCAATGTATTAATTCACGACGCGATATCTGTGTTGCATCGGCATTAGGATGGTGGGAATGTCGCAATTAAATGTCAAATTTGCGTCGGAGTCCCGAAACTTTACTCGTAGGACAACGATCGTGTGGTGACCCAGGCGGTAATAGATGCTTGGAGATAAATCTGCTGGTAGATTATGTTCTGAAAACCATCGCAGTATGTGTGTTCCATCGTCATTGAGATGATGAGAAAACATAAATTAACTGTCAGATTTGCGTCGGATTTGTAAACTAGATGACAAAACGCGACCATACGGTGACCGAGGCACCAATAGACCCATCTAGATAGTTACGCTGGACATCGATGTATAGAATCGCGACGCTATTTGTGTGTTCCATCGTCAATACCAGGATCTGACGGTAAGAATTAGCTGTGAGTTTTGAGTCGGAGACAAGATACTTGACAGCCAAATTGTACATCCATCTGGTATGAGGCACCGTTAGACCCTCGGATATAAGTAGGCTATCGACCAATGTATTGAATCGCGACGCGATTTCTGTGTTGCATCGGCATTAGGATGGTAGGAATGTCGCAATTAACTGTCAAATTTGCGTCGGATTCCCGAAACTTTACTCGTAGGATAACGATCATGTGGTGACCCAGGCAGTAATAGATGCTTGGAGATAAATCTGCTGTTCCATCGTAATTGAGAGTATGGGAGGGATAACATTAACTGCCAGTTTTGCGTCGGATTTGCAAACTAGACTGACAAAACGCGACCATCCGGTGACCGAGGCAATAATAGACCAATCTAGATAATTACGCTGGACATCGATGTATAGAATCGCGACGCTACTTATGTGTTCCATCGTCAATACCAGGATCTGACGGTAAGAATTAACTGTGAGTTATGAGAGGGAGAAAAAAAACCTGACTGCCAAAGAGTACGTCCATCTGGTATGAGGCAGCGATAGACCCTCGGTGATAAGTCGGCTAGTGACCAATTTCTGTGTTGCATCGTCATTAGTCTGGTGGGAATGTCGCAATTAACTGTCAAATTTGAGTCGGATTTGAAAACTAGAATGACAAAGCGCGACCATCCGGTAACCGAGGCACCAATACACCCTTGTAAACAGTTACGCTAGACATCGATCTATTGAATCGCGACGCTATTTGTGTGTTCCATCGTCAACACCAGGATCTGACGGTACAAATTAACTGTGAGTTATGACAGGGAGAAAACAAACTTGACTGCCAAAGAGTACGTCTATCTGGTAAGAGGCAGCGATAGACCCTCGGAGATAAGTCGACTAGTGACCAATGTATCGAATCGCGACGCAATTTCTGTGTTGCATCGTCATTAGGGTGGTGGGAATGTCGCAATTAACTGTTAAATTTGCGTCGAATTTGAAAACTAGACTGACAAAGAGCGAACATTCGGTGACCGAGGCACCAATAGACCCTTGTAGATAGTTACGCTAGACATCGATGTACTGAATCGCGACGCTATTTGTGTGTTCCATCGTCGATACTAGGATCTGACGGTAAGAATTAGCTGTGAGTTTTGGGTCGGAGACAAGAAACTTGACAGCCAAATTGTACATCCATCTGGTATGAGGCAGTGATAGACCCTCGGTGATAAGTCGGCTAGTGACCAATGTATTGAACCGCGACGCAATTTCTGTGTTGCATCGTCATTAGGATGGTGGGAATGTCGCTATTAACTGTTTAATTTGCGTCGGATTCCCATAACTTTACTCGCAGGAGAACGATCATCCGTGCTTGGAGATATATCTGCTGGAAGGCGATGATCTGAAAACCATCGCAGTATGTGTATTCCATCGTAATTGAGAGTATGGGAGGAATAAAATTAACTGCCAGTTTTGCGTCGGATTTGTAAACTAGACTGACAAAACGCGACCATCCGGTGACCGAGGCACAAATAGACCCCTCTAGATAGTTACGCTGGACATCGATGTATAGAATCGCGACGCTATTTGTGTGTTCCATCGTCAATACCAGGATCTGACGGTAAGAATTAGCTGTGAGTTCTGAGTCGGAGACAAGAAACTTGACAGCTAAACTGTAAATCCATCTGGTATGAGGCAGCGTTAGACCCTCGGAGATAAGTCGGCAAGTGACCAATGTATTGAATCGTGACGTAATTTCTGTGTTGCGTCGTCATTAGGATGGTGGGAATGTCGCAATTAACTGTCAAATTTGCGTCGGATTCCCGAAACTTTACTCGTAGGACAACGATCATGTGGTGACCCAGGCAGTAATAGATGCTTGGAGATAAATCTGCTGGAAGACGATGTTTTGAAATCCAACGCAGTAGGTGTGTTCCATCGTCATTGAGATGATGAGAGAACATAAATTAACTGTTAGTTTTGCGTCGGATTTGTAAACTAGATGACAAAACGCGACCATCCGGTGACCGAGGCACCAATAGACCCTTGTAGATAGTTACGCTGGACATCGATCTATTGAATCACGACGCTATTTGTGTGTTCCATCGTCAATACCAGGATCTGACGGTAAGAATTAACTGTGAGTTATGAGAGGGACAAAACAAACTTGACTGCCAAAGAGTACGTCTATCTGGTATGAGGCAACGATAGACCCTCGGATATAAGTCGGCTAGTGACCACTGTATTGAATCGCGACGCAATTTCTGTGTTGCAACGTCGTTAGGATGGTGGGAATGTCGCGATTAACTGTCAAATTTGCGTCGGATTCCCGTAACTTTACTCGCAGGAGAACGATCATGTGGTGACCCAGGCATGCTCTGAGATAAATCTGCTGGAAGACGATGTTCTGAAAACCATCGAAGTATGTGTGTTCCATCGTAATTGAGAGTATGGGAGGAATAACATTATCTGCCAGTTATGGGTCGGATTTGCAAACTAGACTGACAAAACGCGACCATCCGGTGACCGAGGCAAAAATAGACCAATCTAGATAATTACGCTGGACATCGATGTATAGAATCGCGACGCTACTTGTGTGTTCCATCGTCAATACCAGGATCTGACGGTAAGAATCAACTGTGAGTTATGAGAGGGAGAAAACAAACTTGACTGCCAAACAGTACGTCCATTTGATATGAGGCAGCGATAGAACCTCGGAGATAAATCCGCTAGTGACCAATGTACTGAATCGCGACGCAATTTCTGTGTTGCATCGTCATTAGGATGGTGGGAATGTCGCAATTAACTGTCAAATTTGCGTCGGATTCCCGAAACTTTACTCGCAGGAGAACGTTCATGTGGTAGACCCAGGCAGTAATAGATTCTTGGAGACAAATCCGATGGAAGACGATGTTCTGAAAACCATCGCAGAGTGTGTGTTCCATCGTAATTGAGAGTATGGGCGGAATAAAATTAACTGTCAGTTTTGCGTCGGATTTGAAAACTAGACTGACAAAGCGCGAACATCCGGTGACCGAGGCACAAATAGACCCTTCTAGATAGTTACGCTGGACACCGATGTATAGAATCGCGACGCTATTTGTGTGTTCCATCGTCAATACCAGGATCTGACGGTAAGAATTAACTGTGAGTTATGAGAGGGAGAAAACAAACTTGACTGCCAAAGAGTACGTCCATCTGGTATGAGGGATCGTGAGACCCTCGGAGATAAGTCGGCTAGTGACCAAAGTATTAAATCGCGACGCGATTTCTGTGTTGCATCGGCATTAGGATGGTTGGAATGGCGCAATTAACTGTCAAATTTGCGTCGGATTCCCGAAACTTTACTCGTAGGACAACGATCATGTGGTGACCCAGGCAGTAATAGATGCTTGGAGATAAATCTGCTGGAAGACGATGTTTTGAAAACCATCGCAGTATGTGTGTTCCATCGTCATTGAGATGATGAGAGAACATAAATTAACTGTCAGTTTTGCGTCGGATTTGTAAACTAGATGACAAAACGCGACCATCCGGTGACCGAGGCACCAATAGACCCTTCTAGATAGTTACGCTGGACACCGATGTATAGAATCGCGACGCTATTTGTGTGTTCCATCGTCAATACCGGGATCTGACGGTAAGAATTAACTGTGAGTTATGAGAGGGAGAAAACAAACTTGACTGCCAAAGAGTACGTCCATCTGGTATGAGGCATCGTTAGACCCTCGGAGATAAGTCGGCTAGTGACCAATGTATTAAATCGCGACGCGATTTCTGTGTTGCATCGGCATTAGGATGGTGAGAATGTCGCAATTAACTGTCAAATTTGCGTCGGATTCCCGAAACTTTACTCGTAGGACAACGATCATGTGGTGACCCAGGCAGTAATAGATGCTTGGAGATAAATCTGCTGGAAGACGATGTTTTGAAAACCAACGCAGTATGTGTGTTCCATCGTCATTGAGATGATGAGAGAACATAAATTAACTGTCAGTTATGCGTCGGATTTGTAAACTAGATGACAAAACGCGACCATCCGGTGACCGAGGCACCAATAGACCCTTGTAGATAGTTACGCTGGACATCGATCTATTGAATCACGACGCTATTTGTGTGTTCCATCGTCAATACCAGGATCTGACGGTAAGAATTAACTGTGAGTTATGAGAGGGACAAAACTAACTTGACTGCCAAAGAGTACATCCATCTGGTATGAGGCAACGGTAGACCCTCGGAGATAAGTCGGCTAGTGACCACTGTATTGAATCGCGACGCAATTTCTGTGTTTAACGTCGTTAGGATGGTAGGAATGTCGCGATTAACTGTGAAATATGCGTCGGATTCCCGTAACTTTACTCGCAGGAGAACGATCATGTGGTGACCCAGGCATGCTTGGAGATAAATCTGCTGGAAGACGATGTTCTGAAAACAATCGCAGTATGTGTGTTCCATCGTAATTGAGAGTATGGGAGGAATAAAATTATCTGCCAGTTTTGCGTCGGATTTGTAAACTAGACTGACAAAACGCGACCATCCGGTGACCGAGGCACCAATAGACCCTTGTAGATAGTTACGCTGGACATCGGTGTATAGAATCGCGACGCTATTTGTGTGTTCCATCGTCAATACCAGGATCTGACGGTAAGAATTAACTGTGAGTTATGAGAGGGAGAAAACAAACTTGACTGCCAAAGAGTACGTCCATCTGGTATGAGGCATCGTTAGACCCTCGGAGATAAGTCGGCTACTGACCAATGTATTAATTCACGACGCGATATCTGTGTTGCATCGGCATTAGGATGGTGGGAATGTCGCAATTAAATGTCAAATTTGCGTCGGAGTCCCGAAACTTTACTCGTAGGACAACGATCGTGTGGTGACCCAGGCGGTAATAGATGCTTGGAGATAAATCTGCTGGTAGATTATGTTCTGAAAACCATCGCAGTATGTGTGTTCCATCGTCATTGAGATGATGAGAAAACATAAATTAACTGTCAGATTTGCGTCGGATTTGTAAACTAGATGACAAAACACGACCATACGGTGACCGAGGCACCAATAGACCCATCTAGATAGTTACGCTGGACATCGATGTATAGAATCGCGACGCTATTTGTGTGTTCCATCGTCAATACCAGGATCTGACGGTAAGAATTAGCTGTGAGTTTTGAGTCGGAGACAAGATACTTGACAGCCAAATTGTACATCCATCTGGTATGAGGCACCGTTAGACCCTCGGATATAAGTAGGCTATCGACCAATGTATTGAATCGCGACGCGATTTCTGTGTTGCATCGGCATTAGGATGGTAGGAATGTCGCAATTAACTGTCAAATTTGCGTCGGATTCCCGAAACTTTACTCGTAGGAAACGATCATGTGGTGACCCAGGCAGTAATAGATGCTTGGAGATAAATCTGCTGTTCCATCGTAATTGAGAGTATGGGAGGGATAACATTAACTGCCAGTTTTGCGTCGGATTTGCAAACTAGACTGACAAAACGCGACCATCCGGTGACCGAGGCAATAATAGACCAATCTAGATAATTACGCTGGACATCGATGTATAGAATCGCGACGCTACTTATGTGTTCCATCGTCAATACCAGGATCTGACGGTAAGAATTAACTGTGAGTTATGAGAGGGAGAAAAAAAACCTGACTGCCAAAGAGTACGTCCATCTGGTATGAGGCAGCGATAGACCCTCGGTGATAAGTCGGCTAGTGACCAATTTCTGTGTTGCATCGTCATTAGTCTGGTGGGAATGTCGCAATTAACTGTCAAATTTGAGTCGGATTTGAAAACTAGAATGACAAAGCGCGACCATCCGGTAACCGAGGCACCAATACACCCTTGTAAACAGTTACGCTAGACATCGATCTATTGAATCGCGACGCTATTTGTGTGTTCCATCGTCAACACCAGGATCTGACGGTACAAATTAACTGTGAGTTATGACAGGGAGAAAACAAACTTGACTGCCAAAGAGTACGTCTATCTGGTAAGAGGCAGCGATAGACCCTCGGAGATAAGTCGACTAGTGACCAATGTATCGAATCGCGACGCAATTTCTGTGTTGCATCGTCATTAGGGTGGTGGGAATGTCGCAATTAACTGTTAAATTTGCGTCGAATTTGAAAACTAGACTGACAAAGAGCGAACATTCGGTGACCGAGGCACCAATAGACCCTTGTAGATAGTTACGCTAGACATCGATGTACTGAATCGCGACGCTATTTGTGTGTTCCATCGTCGATACTAGGATCTGACGGTAAGAATTAGCTGTGAGTTTTGGGTCGGAGACAAGAAACTTGACAGCCAAATTGTACATCCATCTGGTATGAGGCAGTGATAGACCCTCGGTGATAAGTCGGCTAGTGACCAATGTATTGAACCGCGACGCAATTTCTGTGTTGCATCGTCATTAGGATGGTGGGAATGTCGCTATTAACTGTCAAATTTGCGTCGGATTTCCGAAACTTTACTCGCAGGAGAACGTTCATGTGGTGACTCAGGCAGTAATAGATACTTGGAGATAAATCTGCTGGAAGACGATGTCCAGAAAACCATCGCAGAATGTGTGTTCCATCGTAATTGAGAGTATGGGAGGAATTAAATTAACTGTCAGTTTTGCGTCGGATTTGAAAACTAGACTGACAAAGCGCGAACATCCCGTGACCGAGGCACAAATAGACCCTTCTAGATAGTTACGCTGGACATCGATGTAGAGAATCGCGAAGCTATTTGTGTATTCCATCGTCAATACCAGGATCTGACAGTAAGAATTAGCTGTAAGTTTTGAGTCGGAGACAAGAAACTTGACAGCCAAATTGTACATCCATCTGTTATGAGGCAGCGTTAGACCCTCGGAGATAAGTCGGCTAGTGACCAATGTATTGAATCGAGACGCAATTTCTGTGTTGCATCGTCATTAGGATGGTGGGAATGTCGCTATTAACTGTTTAATTTGCGTCGGATTCCCATAACTTTACTCGCAGGAGAACGATCATCCGTGCTTGGAGATATATCTGCTGGAAGTCGATGATCTGAAAACCATCGCAGTATGTGTGTTCCATCGTAATTGAGAGTATGGGAGGAATAAAATTAACTGCCAGTTTTGCGTCGGATTTGTAAACTAGACTGACAAAACGCGACCATCCGGTGACCGAGGCACAAATAGACCCCTCTAGATAGTTACGCTGGACATCGATGTATAGAATCGCGACGCTATTTGTGTGTTCCATCGTCAATACCAGGATCTGACGGTAAGAATTAGCTGTGAGTTCTGAGTCGGAGACAAGAAACTTGACAGCTAAACTGTAAATCCATCTGGTATGAGGCAGCGTTAGACCCTCGGAGATAAGTCGGCAAGTGACCAATGTATTGAATCGTGACGTAATTTCTGTGTTGCGTCGTCATTAGGATGGTGGGAATGTCGCAATTAACTGTCAAATTTGCGTCGGATTCCCGAAACTTTACTCATAGGACAACGATCATGTGGTGACCCAGGCAGTAATAGATGCTTGGGGATAAATCTGCTGGTAGACGATGTTCTGAAAACCATCGCAGTATGAGTGTTCCATCGTCATTGAGATGATGAGAGAACATAAACTAACTGTCAGTTTTGCGTCGGATTTGTAAACTAGATGACAAAACGCGACCATCCGGTGACCGAGGCACCAATAGACCCTTCTAGATAGTTACGCTGGACATCGATGTATAGAATCGCGACGCTATTTGTGTGTTCCATCGTCAATACCAGGATCTGACGGTAAGAATTAACTGTGAGTTATGAGAGGAAGAAAACAAACTTGACTGCCAAAGAATACGTCCATCTGGTATGAGGCATCGTTAGACCCTCGGAGATAAGTCGGCTAGTGACCAATGTATTACATCGCGACACGATTTCTGTGTTGCATCGGCATTAGGATGGTGGGAATGTCGCAATTAACTGTCAAATTTTCGTCGGATTCCCGAAACTTTACTCGTAGGATAACGATCATGTGGTGACCCAGGCAGTAATAGATGCTTGGAGATAAATCTGCTGGAAGACGATGTTTTGAAAACAATCGCAGTATGTGTGTTCCATCGTAATTGAGAGTATGGGAGGAATAAAATTATCTGCCAGTTTTGCGTCGGATTTGTAAACTAGACTGACAAAACGCGACCATCCGGTGACCGAGGCACCAATAGACCCTTGTAAATAGTTACGCTAGACATCGATGTATTGAATCGCGACACTATTTGTGTCTTCCATGGTCGATACCAGGATATGCCGGTAAGAATTAACTGTGAGTTTTGAGTCGGAGACAAGAAACTTGACAGCCAAATTGTACATCCATCTGGTATGAGGCACCGTTAGACCCTCGGATATAAGTGGGCTAGCGACCAATGTATTGAATCGCGTCGTGTTTTCTGTGTTGCATCGGCATTAGGATGGTAGGAATGTCGCAATTAACTGTCAAATTTGCGTCGGATTCCCGAAACTTTACTCGTAGGATAACGATCATGTGGTGACCCAGGCAGTAATAGATGCTTGGAGATAAATCTGCTGGTACACGATGTTCTGAAACCATCGCAGAATGTCTGTTCCATCGTAAATGCGAGTATGGGAGGAATAACATTATCTGCCAGTTATGGGTCGGATTTGCAAACTAGACTGACAAAACGCGACCATCTGGTGACCGAGGCAAAAATAGACCAATCTAGATAATTACGCTGGACATCGATGTATAGAATCGCGACGCTACTTGTGTGTTCCATCGTCAATACCAGGATCTGACGGTAAGAATCAACTGTGAGTTATGAGAGGGAGAAAACAAACTTGACTGCCAAACAGTACGTCCATTTGATATGAGGCAGCGATAGACCCTCGGAGATAAATCCGCTAGTGACCAATGTACTGAATCGCGACGCAATTTCTGTGTTGCATCGTCATTAGGATGGTGGGAATGTCGCAATTAACTGTCAAATTTGCGTCGGATTCCCGAAACTTTACTCGCAGGAGAACGTTCATGTGGTAGACCCAGGCAGTAATAGATTCTTGGAGACAAATCCGATGGAAGACGATGTTCTGAAAACCATCGCAGAATGTGTGTTCCATCGTAATTGAGAGTATGGGCGGAATAAAATTAAATGTCAGTTTTGCGTCGGATTTGAAAACTAGACTGACAAAGCGCGAACATCCGGTGACCGAGGCACAAATAGACCCTTCTAGATAGTTACGCTGGACATCGATGTATAGAATCGCGACGCTATTTGTGTGTTCCATCGTCAATACCAGGATCTGACGGTAAGAATTAACTGTGAGTTATGAGAGGGAGAAAACAAATTTGACTGCCAAAGAGTACGTCCATCTGGTATGAGGGAACGTTAGACCCTCGGAGATAAGTCGGCTAGTGACCAAAGTATTAAATCGCGACGCGATTTCTGTGTTGCATCGGCATTAGGATGGTTGGAATGGCGCAATTAACTGTCAAATTTGCGTCGGATTCCCGAAACTTTACTCGTAGGACAACGCTCATGTGGTGACCCAGGCAGTAATAGATGCTTGGAGATAAATCTGCTGGAAGACGATGTTTTGAAAACCATCGCAGTATGTGTGTTCCATCGTCATTGAGATGATGAGAGAACATAAATTAACTGTCAGTTTTGCGTCGGATTTGTAAACTAGATGACAAAACGCGACCATCCGGTGACCGAGGCACCAATAGACCCTTCTAGATAGTTACGCTGGACACCGATGTATAGAATCGCGACGCTATTTGTGTGTTCCATCGTCAATACCAGGATCTGACGGTAAGAATTAACTGTGAGTTATGAGAGGGACAAAACAAACTTGACTGCCAAAGAGTACGTCCATCTGGTATGAGGCAACGATAGACCCTCGGAGATAAGTCGGCTAGTGACCACTGTATTGAATCGCGACGCAATTTCTGTGTTTAACGTCATTAGGATGGTGGGAATGTCGCAATTAACTGTCAAATTTGCGTCGGATTCCCGAAACTTTACTCGTAGGACCATGATCATGTGGTGACCCAGGCAGTAATAGATGCTTGGAGATAAATCTGCTGGAAGACGATGTTCTGAAAACAATCGCAGTATGTGTGTTCCATCGTAATTGAGAGTATGGGAGGAATAAAATTATCTGCCAGTTTTGCGTCTGATTTGTAAACTAGACTGACAAAACGCGACCATCCGGTGACCGAGGCACCAATAGACCCTTGTAGATAGTTACGCTGGACATCGGTGTATAGAATCGCGACGGTATTTGTGTGTTCCATCGTCAATACCAGGATCTGACGGTAAGAATTAACTGTGAGTTATGAGAGGGAGAAAACAAACTTGACTGCCAAAGAGTACGTCCATCTGGTATGAGGCATCGTTAGACCCTCGGAGATAAGTCGGCTAGTGACCAATGTATTAAATCGCGACGCGATTTCTGTGTTGCATCGGCATTAGGATGGTGGGAATGTCGCAATTAAATGTCAAATTGGCGTCGGATTCCCGAAACTTTACTCGCAGTTGAACGATCATGTGGTGACCCAGGCATGCTCTGAGATAAATCTGCTGGAAGACGATGTTCTGAAAACCATCGAAGTATGTGTGTTCCATCGTAATTGAGAGTATGGGAGGAATAAAATTAACTGCCAGTTTTGCGTCGGATTTGTAAACTAGACTGACAAAACGCGACCATCCGGTGACCGAGGCACCAATAGACCCTTCTAAATAGTTACGCTAGACATCGATGTATTGAATCGCGACACTATTTGTGTGTTCCATGGTCGATACCAGAATATGCCGGTAAGAATTAACTGTGAGTTTTGAGTCGGAGACAAGAAACTTGACAGCCAAATTGTACATCCATCTGGTATGAGGCACCGTTAGACCCTCGGATATAAGTAGGCTATCGACCAATGTATTGAATCGCGACGCGATTTCTGTGTTGCATCGGCATTAGGATGGTAGGAATGTCGCAATTAACTGTCAAATTTGCGTCGGATTCCCGAAACTTTACTCGTAGGATAACGATCATGTGGTGACCCAGGCAGTAATAGATGCTTGGAGATAAATCTGCTGTTCCATCGTAATTGAGAGTATGGGAGGAATAACATTAACTGCCAGTTTTGCGTCGGATTTGCAAACTAGACTGACAAAACGCAACCATCCGGTGACCGAGGCAATAATAGACCAATCTAGATAATTACGCTGGACATCGATGTATAGAATCGCGACGCTACTTATGTGTTCCATCGTCAATACCAGGATCTGACGGTAAGAATTAACTGTGAGTTATGAGAGGGAGAAAAAAAACTTGACTGCCAAAGAGTACGTCCATCTGGTATGAGGCAGCGATAGACCCTCGGTGATAAGTCGGCTAGTGACCAATTTCTGTGTTGCATCGTCATTAGTCTGGTGGGAATGTCGCAATTAACTGTCAAATTTGAGTCGGATTTGAAAACTAGAATGACAAAGCGCGACCATCCGGTAACCGAGGCACCAATACACCCTTGTAAACAGTTACGCTAGACATCGATCTATTGAATCGCGACGCTATTTGTGTGTTCCATCGTCAACACCAGGATCTGACGGTACAAATTAACTGTGAGTTATGACAGGGAGAAAACAAACTTGACTGCCAAAGAGTACGTCTATCTGGTAAGAGGCAGCGATAGACCCTCGGAGATAAGTCGACTAGTGACCAATGTATCGAATCGCGACGCAATTTCTGTGTTGCATCGTCATTAGGGTGGTGGGAATGTCGCAATTAACTGTTAAATTTGCGTCGAATTTGAAAACTAGACTGACAAAGAGCGAACATTCGGTGACCGAGGCTCCAATAGACCCTTGTAGATAGTTACGCTAGACATCGATGTACTGAATCGCGACGCTATTTGTGTGTTCCATCGTCGATACTAGGATCTGACGGTAAGAATTAGCTGTGAGTTTTGGGTCGGAGACAAGAAACTTGACAGCCAAATTGTACATGCATCTGGTATGAGGCAGTGTTAGACCCTCGGTGATAAGTCGGCTAGTGACCAATGTATTGAACCGCGACGCAATTTCTGTGTTGCATCGTCATTAGGATGGTGGGAATGTCGCTATTAACTGTCAAATTTGCGTCGGATTTCCGAAACTTTACTCGCAGGAGAACGTTCATGTGGTGACTCAGGCAGTAATAGATACTTGGAGATAAATCTGCTGGAAGACGATGTCCAGAAAACCATCGCAGAATGTGTGTTCCATCGTAATTGAGAGTATGGGAGGAATTAAGTTAACTGTCAGTTTTGCGTCGGATTTGAAAACTAGACTGACAAAGCGCGAACATCCCGTGACCGAGGCACAAATAGACCCTTCTAGATAGTTACGCTGGACATCGATGTAGAGAATCGCGAAGCTATTTGTGTATTCCACCGTCAATACCAGGATCTGACAGTAAGAATTAGCTGTAAGTTTTGAGTCGGAGACAAGAAACTTGACAGCCAAATTGTACATCCATCTGTTATGAGGCAGCGTTAGACCCTCGGAGATAAGTCGGCCAGTGACCAATGTATTGAATCGAGACGCAATTTCTGTGTTGCATCGTCATTAGGATGGTGGGAATGTCGCTATTAACTGTTTAATTTGCGTCGGATTCCCATAACTTTACCCGCAGGAGAACGATCATCCGTGCTTGGAGATATATCTGCTGGAAGGCGATGATCTGAAAACCATCGCAGTATGTGTGTTCCATCGTAATTGAGAGTATGGAAGGAATAAAATTAACTGCCAGTTTTGCGTCGGATTTGTAAACTAGACTGACAAAACGCGACCATCCGGTGACCGAGGCACAAATAGACCCCTCTAGATAGTTACGCTGGACATCGATGTATAGAATCGCGACGCTATTTGTGTGTTCCATCGTCAATACCAGGATCTGACGGTAAGAATTAGCTGTGAGTTCTGAGTCGGAGACAAGAAACTTGACAGCTAAACTGTAAATCCATCTGGTATGAGGCAGCGTTAGACCCTCGGAGATAAGTCGGCTAGTGACCAATGTATTGAATCGTGACGTAATTTCTGTGTTGCGTCGTCATTAGGATGGTGGGAATGTCGCAATTAACTGTCAAATTTGCGTCGGATTCCCGAAACTTTACTCATAGGACAACGATCATGTGGTGACCCAGGCAGTAATAGATGCTTGGAGATAAATCTGCTGGTAGACGATGTTCTGAAAACCATCGCAGTATGAGTGTTCCATCGTCATTGAGATGATGAGAGAACATAAACTAACTGTCAGTTTTGCGTCGGATTTGTAAACTAGATGACAAAACGCGACCATCCGGTGACCGAGGCACCAATAGACCCTTCTAGATAGTTACGCTGGACATCGATGTATAGAATCGCGACGCTATTTGTGTGTTCCATCGTCAATACCAGGATCTGACGGTAAGAATTAACTGTGAGTTATGAGAGGAAGAAAACAAACTTGACTGCCAAAGAATACGTCCATCTGGTATGATGCATCGTTAGAACCCTCGGAGATAAGTCGGCTAGTGACCAATGTATTACATCGCGACACGATTTCTGTGTTGCATCGGCATTAGGATGGTGGGAATATCGCAATTAACTGTCAAATTTGCGTCGGATTCCCGAAACTTTCCTCGTAGGACAACGATCATGTGGTGACCCAGGCAGTAATAGATGCTTGGAGATAAATCTGCTGGAAGACGATGATTTGAAATCCAACGCAGTAGGTGTGTTCCATCGTCATTGAGATGATGAGAGAACATAAATTAACTGTTAGTTTTGCGTCGGATTTGTAAACTAGATGACAAAACGCGACCATACGGTGACCGAGGCACCAATAGACCCTTGTAGATAGTTATGCTGGACATCGATCTATTGAATCTCGACGCTATTTGTGTGTTCCATCGTCAATACCAGGATCTGACGGTAAGAATTAACTGTGAGTTATGAGAGGGACAAAACAAACTTGACTGCCAAAGAGTAAGTCCATCTGGTATGAGGCAACGATAGACCCTCGGATATAAGTCGGCTAGTGACCACTGTATTGAATCGCGACGCAATTTCTGTGTTGCAACGTCGTTAGGATGGTGGGAATGTCGCGATTAACTGTCAAATTTGCGTCGGATTCCCGTAACTTTACTCGCAGGAGAACGATCATGTGGTGACCCAGGCATGCTTGGAGATAAATCTGCTGGAAGACGATGTTCTGAAAACAATCGCAGCATGTGTGTTCCATCGTAATTGATAGTATGGGAGGAATAAAATTATCTGCCAGTTTTGCGTCGGATTTGTAAACTAGACTGACAAAACGCGACCATCCGGTGACCGAGGCACCAATAGACCCTTGTAGATAGTTACGCTGGACATCGGTGTATAGAATCGCAACGGTATTTGTGTGTTCCATCGTCAATACCAGGATCTGACGGTAAGAATTAACTGTGAGTTATGAGAGGGAGAAAACAAACTTGACTGCCAAAGGGTACGTCCATCGGGTATGAGGCATCGTTAGACCCTCGGAGATAAGTCGGCTAGTGACCAATGTATTAAATCGCGACGCGATTTCTGTGTTGCATCGGCATTAGGATGGTGGGAATGTCGCAATTAACTGTCAAATTTGCGTCGTATTCCCGAAACTTTACTCGTAGGACAACGATCATGTGGTGACCCAGGCAGTAATAGATGCTTGGAGATAAATCTGCTGGAAGACGATGTTTTGAAAACAATCGCAGTATGTGTGTTCCATCGTAATTGAGAGTATGGGAGGAATAAAATTAACTGCCAGTTTTGCGTCGGATTTGTAAACTAGACTGACAAAACGCGACCATCCGGTGACCGAGGCACCAATAGACCCTTCTAAATAGTTACGCTAGACATCGATGTATTGAATCGCGACACTATTTGTGTCTTCCATGGTCGATACCAGGAAATGCCGGTAAGAATTAACTGTGAGTTTTGAGTCGGAGACAAGAAACTTGACAGCCAAATTGTACATCCATCTGGTATGAGGCACCGTTAGACCCTCGGATATAAGTAGGCTATCGACCAATGTATTGAATCGCGACGCGATTTCTGTGTTGCAACGTCGTTAGGATGGTGGGAATATCGCAATTAACTGTCAAATTTGCGTCGGATTTGAAAACTAGACTGACAAAGAGAGAACATCCGGTGACCGAGGCAAAAATAGACCAATCTAGATAATTACGCTGGACATCGATGTATAGAATCGCGACGCTACTTGTGTGTTCCATCGTCAATACCAGGATCTGACGGTAAGAATTAACTGTGAGTTATGAGAGGATTAAAACAAACTTGACTGCCAAAGGGTACGTCCATCTGGTATGAGGCAGCGATAGAACCTCGGTGATAAGTCGGCTAAAGACCAATTTCTGTGTTGCATCGTCATTAGTCTGGTGGGAATGTCGCAATTAACTGTGAAATTTGAGTCGGATTTGAAAACTAGAATGACAAAGCGCGACCATCCGGTAACCGAGGCACCAATAGACCCTTGTAAACAGTTACGCTAGACATCGATCTATTGAATCGCGACGCTATTTGTGTGTTCCATCGTCAACACCAGGATCTGACGGTACAAATTAACTGTGAGTTATGACAGGGAGAAAACAAACTTGACTGCCAAAGAGTACGTCTATCTGGTAAGAGGCAGCGATAGACCCTCGGAGATAAGTCGACTAGTGACTAATGTATCGAATCGCGACGCAATTTCTGTGTTGCATCGTCATTAGGGTGGTGGGAATGTCGCAATTAACTGTTAAATTTGCGTCGAATTAGAAAACTAGACTGACATAGAGCGAACATTCGGTGACCGAGGCACCAATAGACCTTTGTAGATAGTTACGCTAGACATCGATGTACTGAATCGCGACGCTATTTGTGTGCCATCGTCGATACTAGGATCTGACAGTAAGAATTAGCTGTGAGTTTTGGGTCGGAGACAAGAAACTTGACAGCCAAATTGTACATCCATCTGGTATGAGGCAGTGTTAGACCCTCGGTGATAAGTCGGCTAGTGACCAATGTATTGAACCGCGACGCAATTTCTGTGTTGCATCGTCATTAGGATGGTGGGAATGTCGCTATTAACTGTCAAATTTGCGTCGGATTTCCGAAACTTTACTCGCAGGAGAACGTTCATGTGGTGACTCAGGCAGTAATAGATACTTGGAGATAAATCTGCTGGAAGACGATGTCCAGAAAACCATCGCAGAATGTGAGTTCCATCGTAATTGAGAGTATGGGAGGAATTAAATTAACTGTCAGTTTTGCGTCGAATTTGAAAACTAGACTGACAAAGCGCGAACATCCCGTGACCGAGGCACAAATAGACCCTTCTAGATAGTTACGCTGGACATCGATGTAGAGAATCGCGAAGCTATTTGTGTATTCCATCGTCAATACCAGGATCTGACAGTAAGAATTAGCTGTAAGTTTTGAGTCGGAGACAAGAAACATGACAGCCAAATTGTACATCCATCTGTTATGAGGCAGCGTTAGACCCTCGGAGATAAGTCGGCTAGTGACCAATGTATTGAATCGAGAAGCAATTTCTGTGGTGCATCGTCATTAGGATGGTGGGAATGTCGCTATTAACTGTTTAATTTGCGTCGGATTCCCATTACTTTACTCGCAGGAGAACGATCATCCGTGCTTGGAGATATATCTGCTGGAGGGCGATGATCTGAAAACCATCGCAGTATGTGTGTTCCATCGTAATTGAGAGTATGGGAGGAATAAAATTAACTGCCAGTTTTGCGTCGGATTTGTAAACTAGACTGACAAAACGCGACCATCCGGTGACCGAGGCACAAATAGACCCCTCTAGATAGTTACGCTGGACATCGATGTATAGAATCGCGACGCTATTTGTGTGTTCCATCGTCAATACCAGGATCTGACGGTAACAATTAGCTGTGAGTTCTGAGTCGGAGACAAGAAACTTGACAGCTAAACTGTACATCCATCTGGTATGAGGCAGCGTTAGACCCTCGGAGATAAGTCGGCTAGTGACCAATGTATTAAATCGCGACGCGTTTTCTGTGTTGCATCGGCATTAGGATGGTGGGAATGTCGCAATTAACTGTCAAATTTGCGTCGGATTCCCGAAACTTTACTCATAGGACAACGATCATGTGGTGACCCAGGCAGTAATAGATGCTTGGAGATAAATCTGCTGGTAGACGATGTTCTGAAAACCATCGCAGTATGAGTGTTCCATCGTCATTGAGATGATGAGAGCATAAAGTAACTGTCAGTTTTGCGTCGGATTTGTAAACTAGATGACAAAACGCGACCATCCGGTGACCGAGGCACAAATAGACCCATCTAGATAGTTACGCTGGACATCGATGTATAGAAACGCGACGCTATTTGTGTGTTCCATCGTCAATACCAGGATCTGACGGTAAGAATTAGCTGTGAGTTTTTGGTCGGAGACAAGAAACTTGACAGCCAAATTGTACATCCATAAGGCAGCGTTAGACCCTCGGAGATAAGTGGGCTAGTGACCAATGTATTGAATCGCGACGCGATTTCTGTGTTGCATCGGCATTAGGATGGTAGGAATGTCTCATTTAACTGTCAAATTTGCGTCGGATTCCCGAAACTTTACTCGCAGTTGAACGATCATGTGGTGACCCAGGCATGCTCTGAGATAAATCTGCCGGAAGACGATGTTCTGAAAACCATCGAAGTATGTGTGTTCCATCGTAATTGAGAGTATGGGAGGAATTAAAATAACTGCCAGTTTTGCGTCGTATTTTAAACTAGACTGACAAAACGCGACCATCCGGTGACCGAGGCACAAATAGTCCCCTCTAGATAATTACGCTGGACATCGATGTATAGAATCGCGAAGCTGCCTGTGTGTTCCATCGTCAATACCAGGATCTGACGGTAAGTATTAACTGAGAGTTATGAGAGGGAGAAGAGAAACTTGACAGCCAAATTGTACATCCATCTGGTATGAGGCAGCGTTAGACCCTCGGAGATATGTCGGCTAGTGACCAATGTATTGAATCGCGACGCAATTTCTGTGTTGCATCGTCATTAGGATGGTGGGAATGTCGCAATTAAGTGTCAAATTTGCGTCGGATTCCCGAAACTTTACTCGTAGGACAACGATCATGTGGTGACCCAGGCAGTAGTAGAAGCTTGAAGATAAATCTGCTGGAAGACGATGTTCTGAAAACCATCGCAGTATGTGTGTTCCATCGTCATTGAGAGGATGAGAGAACAAAATTAACTGTCAGTTTTGCGTCGGATTAGAAAACTAGATGAAAAACGCGACCATCCGGTGGCCGAGGCACCAATAGACCCTTGTAGATAGTTACGCTGGACATCGATCTATTGCATCGCGACGCTATTTGTGTGTTTTGCGTCGGATTAGAAAACTAGATGAAAAACGCGACCATCCGGCGACCGAGGCACCAATTGACCCTTGTAGATAGTTACGCTGGACTTCGATCTATTGAATCGCGACGCTATTTGTGTGTTCCATCGTCAATACAAGGATCTGACGGTAAGAAGTAACTGTGAGTTATGAGAGGGAGGAAACTAACGTGACTTCCTCAGAGTACGTCCATCTGGTAAGAGGCA
The DNA here is from genome assembly GCF_023897955.1 of Schistocerca gregaria. Lineage (NCBI taxonomy): Eukaryota > Metazoa > Arthropoda > Insecta > Orthoptera > Acrididae > Schistocerca > Schistocerca gregaria. The sequence continues at coordinate 1,391,089 of NW_026061830.1, forward strand.
GCGATAGAACCTCGGAGATAAGTCGGCTAGTGACCAATGTATTGAATCGCGACGCAATTTCTGTGTTGCATCGTCATTAGTCTGGTGGGAATGTCGCAATTAACTGTCAAAATTGCGTCGAATTCCTGTAACTTTACTCGCAGGAGAACGATCATGTGGTGACCCAGGCATACTTGGAGTTAAATCTGCTGGATGACGATGTTCTGAAAACCATCGCAATATGTGTGTTCCATCGTAATTGAGAGTGTGGGAAAAATAAAATTAACTGCCAGTTTAGCGTCGGATTTGTAAACTAGACTGACAAAACGCGACCTTCCGGTGTCCGAGGCACAAATAGACCCCTCTAGATACTTACGCTGGACATCGATGTATAGAATCGCGATGCTATTTGTGTGTTCCATCTCCAATACCAGGATCTGACGGTAAGAATTAACTGTGAATGATGAGAGGGAGAAAACAAACTTGACTGCCAAAGAGTACGTCCAACTGGTATGAGGCAGGGATAGACCCTCGTAGGTAAGTCGCCTAGTGACCAATGTATTTTATCGCGACGCATTTTCTGTGTTGCATCGTCATTAGGATGGTGGGAATGTCGCAAGTAACTGTCAAATTTGCGTCGGATTACCGAAACTTTACTCGTAGGACAACGATCATGTGGTGACCCAGGCATTAATAGATGCTTGGATATAAATCTGCTGGAAGACGATGTTCTGAAAACCATCGCAGTATGTGTGTTCCATCGTCATTGAGAGGATGAGAGAACATAAATTGTCAGTTTTGCGTCGGATTGAAAACTAGATGACAAAACGCGTCCATCCGGTGACCGAGGCACCAATAGACCCTTGTAGATAGTTACGGTGGACATCGATCTATTGAATCGCGACGCTATTTGTGTTTTCCATGGTCGATACCAGGATATGCCGGTAAGAATTAACTGTGAGTTTAGAGTCGGAGACAAGATACTTGACAGCTAAATTGTACATCCATCTGGTATGAGGCAGCGTTATACCCTCGGAGATATGTCGGCTAGTGACCAATGTATTGAATCGCGACGCAATTATGTGTTGCATCGTCATTAGGATGGTGGGAATGTCGCAATTAAGTGTCAAATTTGCGTCGGATTCCCGAAACTTTACTCGTAGGACAACGATCATGTGGTTACCCAGGCAGTAGTAGATGCTTGGAGATAAATCTGCTGGAAGACGATGTTCTGAAAACCATCGCAGTATGTGTGTTCCATCGTCATTGAGAGGATGAGAGAACAAAATTAACTGTCAGTTTTGCGTCGGATTAGAAAACTAGATGAAAAACGCGACCGTCCGGTGGCCGAGGCACCAATAGACCCTTGTAGATAGCTACGCTGGACATCGATCTATTGAATCGCGACGCTATTTGTGTGTTTTGCGTCGGATTAGAAAACTAGATGAAAAACGCGACCATCCGGTGACCGAGGCACCAATAGACCCTTGTAGATAGTTACGCTGGACATCGATCTATTGAATCGCGACGCTATTTGTGTGTTCCATCGTCAATACAAGGATCTGACGGTAAGAAGTAACTGTGAGTTATGAGAGGGAGGAAACTAACTTGACTGCCTCAGAGTACGTCCATCTGGTAAGAGGCAGCGATAGAACCTCGGAGATAAGTCGGCTAGTGACCAATGTATTGAATCGCGACGCAATTTCTGTGTTGCATCGTCATTAGTCTGGTGGGAATGTCGCAATTAACTGTCAAAATTGCGTCGAATTCCTGTAACTTTACTCGCAGGAGAACGATCATGTGGTGACCCAGGCATGCTTGGAGATAAATCTGCTGGATGACGATGTTCTGAAAACCATCGCAATATGTGTGTTCCTTAGTAATTGAGAGTGTGGGAAAAATAAAATTAACTGCCAGTTTAGCGTCGGATTTGTAAACTAGACTGACAAAACGCGACCTTCCGGTGCCCGTGGCACAAATAGACCCCTCTAGATACTTACGCTGGACATCGATGTATAGAATCGCGATGCTATTTGTGTGTTCCATCTCCAATACCAGGATCTGACGGTAAGAATTAACTGTGAGTGATGAGAGGGAGAAAACAAACTTGACTGCCAAAGAGTACGTCCAATTGGTATTAGGCAGGGATAGACCCTCGTAGGTAAGTCGCCTAGTGACCAATGTATTTTATCGCGACGCATTTTCTGTGTTGCATCGTCATTAGGATGGTGGGAATGTCGCAATTAACTGTCAAATTTGCGTCGGACTACCGAAACTTTACTCGTAGGACAACGATCATGTGGTGACCCAGGCAGTAATAGATGCTTGGATATAAATCTGCTGGAAGACGATGTTCTGAAAACCATCGCAGAATGTGTGTTCCATCGCAATTGAGAGTATGGGAGGAATAAAATTAACTGTCAGTTTTGCGTCGGATTTGAAAACTAGATTATCAAAGCGCGACCATCCGGTGACCGAGGCACAAATAGAACCTTCTAGATAGTTACACTGGACATCGATCTATTGAATCGCGACGCTATTTGCGTATTCCATCGTCAATACCAGGATCTGACGGTAAGAATTAACTGTGAGTTATGAGAAGGAGAAAACAAACTTGATTACCAAATTGTACATCCATCTGGTATGAGGCAGCGATAGACCCTCGGAGATAAGTCGGCTAGTGAGCAATGTATTTAATCGCGACGCAATTTCTGTTATGCAACGTCGTTAGGATGGTGGGAATGTCGCAATTAACTGTCAAATTTGCGTCGGATTTGAAAACTAGACTGACAAAGAGCGAACATTCGGTGACCGAGGCACCAATAGACCCTTGTAGATAGTTACGGTGGACATCGATCTATTGTATCGCGACGCTATTAGTGTGTTCCATTGTCAATACCAGGATCTGACGGTAAGAATTAACTGTGAGTTACGAGTCGGAGACAAGAAACTTGACAGCCAAATTGTACATCCATCTGGTATGAGGCAGCGTTAGACCCTCGGAGATAAGTCGGCTAGTGACCAATGTATTGAATCGGGACGCAATATCTGTGTTGCAACGTCGTTAGGATGGTGGGAATGTCGCAATTAACTGTCAAATTTGCGTCGGATTTGAAAACAAGACTGACAAAGAGCGAACATCCGGTGACCGAGGCACCAATAGACCCATAAAGATAGTTACGCTAGACATCAATGTACTGAATCGCAACGCTATTTGTGTGTTCCGTCTTCCATACCAGGATCTGACGGTGAGAATTAGCTGAGCGTTTTGAGTCGGAGACAAGAAACTTGACAGCCAAATTGTACATCCATCTGGTAGGAGGCAGTGTTAGACCCTCGGAGATATGTCAGCTAGTGACCAATGTATTGAATCGCGACGCAATTTCTGTGTTGCATCGTCATTAGGATGGTGGGAATGTCTCAATTAACTGTCACATTTGCGTCGGATTCCCGAAACTTCACAGGCAGGAGAACGATCATGTGGTGAACCAGGCATGCTCGGAGATAAATCTGCTGGAAGACGATGTTCTGAAAAACATCGCAGTATGTGTGTTCCATCGTAATTGAGAGTATGGGAGGAATAAAATTAACTGCCAATCTTGCGTCGGATTTGTAAACTAGACTGACAAAACGCGACCATCCGGTGACCGAGGCACCAATAGACGCTTGTAGATAGTTACGCTGGACATCGATCTATTGAATCGCGACGCTATTTGTGTATTCCATCGTGAATACCAGGATCTGACGGTAAGAATTAACTGTGAGTTATGAGACGGAGAAAACAAACTTGACTGCCAAAGAGTACGTCCATCTGGTATGAGGCAGCGGTAGACCCTCGGAGATAAGTCGGCTAGTGACCAATGTATTTAATCGCGACGCAATTTCTGTGTTGCAACGTCGTTAGGAAGGTGGGAATGTCGCAATTAACTGTCAAATTTGTGTCGGATTTGAAAACTAGACTGACAAAGAGAGAACATCCGGTGACCGAGGCACCAATAGACCCTTGTAGATAGTTACGCTAGACATCGATGTACTGAATCGCGACGCTATTTGTGTGTTCCATGGTCGATACCAGGATCTGACGGTAAGAATTAACTGTGAGTTATGAGTCGGAGACAAGAAACTTGACAGCCAAATTGTACATCCATCTTGTATGAGGCAGCGTTAGACCCTCGGAGATAAGTCGGCTAGTGACCAATGTATTGAATCGCGACGCGATTTCTGTGTTGCATCGGCATTAGGATGGTGGGATAGTCGCAATTAACTGTCAAATTTGCGTCGGATCCCCGAAACTTTACTCGTAGGACAACGATCATGTGGTGACCCAGGTTTTAATAGATGCTTGGTGATAAATCTGCTGGAAGACGATGTTCTGGAAACCATCGCAGAATGTGTGTTCCATCGTAATTGAGAGTATGAGAGGAATACAATTAACTGTCAGTTTTGCGTCGGATTTGAAAACTAGACTGACAAATCGCGACCATCCGGTGACCGAAGCACAAATAGACCATTCTAGATAGTTACGCTAGACATCAATGTACTGAATCGCGACGATATTTGTATGTTCCGTGGTCCATACCAGGATCTGACGGTGAGAATTAGCAGAGCGTTTTGAGTCGGAGACAAGAAACTTGACAGCCAAATTGTACATCCATCTGGTATGAAGCAGCGTTATACCCTCGGAGATAAGTCGGCTTGTGACCAATGTATTGAATCGCGACGCAATTTCTGTGTTGCATCGTCATTAGTCTGGTGGGAATGTCGCAATTAACTGTCAAAATTGCGTCGAATTCCTGTAACTTTACTCGCAGGAGAACGATCATGTGGTGACCCAGGCATGCTTGGAGATAAATCTGCTGGATGACGATGTTCTGAAAACCATCGCAATATGTGTGTTCCTTAGTAATTGAGAGTGTGGGAAAAATAAAATTAACTGCCAGTTTAGCGTCGGATTTGTAAACTAGACTGACAAAACGCGACCTTCCGGTGCCCGTGGCACAAATAGACCCCTCTAGATACTTACGCTGGACATCGATGTATAGAATCGCGATGCTATTTGTGTGTTCCATCTCCAATACCAGGATCTGACGGTAAGAATTAACTGTGAGTGATGAGAGGGAGAAAACAAACTTGACTGCCAAAGAGTACGTCCAATTGGTATTAGGCAGGGATAGACCCTCGTAGGTAAGTCGCCTAGTGACCAATGTATTTTATAGCGACGCATTTTCTGTGTTGCATCGTCATTAGGATGGTGGGAATGTCGCAATTAACTGTCAAATTTGCGTCGGACTACCGAAACTTTACTCGTAGGACAACGATCATGTGGTGACCCAGGCAGTAATAGATGCTTGGATATAAATCTGCTGGAAGACGATGTTCTGAAAACCATCGCAGAATGTGTGTTCCATCGCAATTGAGAGTATGGGAGGAATAAAATTAACTGTCAGTTTTGCGTCGGATTTGAAAACTAGATTATCAAAGCGCGACCATCCGGTGACCGAGGCACAAATAGAACCTTCTAGATAGTTACACTGGACATCGATCTATTGAATCGCGACGCTATTTGCGTATTCCATCGTCAATACCAGGATCTGACGGTAAGAATTAACTGTGAGTTATGAGAAGGAGAAAACAAACTTGATTACCAAATTGTACATCCATCTGGTATGAGGCAGCGATAGACCCTCGGAGATAAGTCGGCTAGTGAGCAATGTATTTAATCGCGACGCAATTTCTGTTATGCAACAACGTTAGGATGGTGGGAATGTCGCAATTAACTGTCAAATTTGCGTCGGATTTGAAAACTAGACTGACAAAGAGCGAACATTCGGTGACCGAGGCACCAATAGACCCTTGTAGATAGTTACGGTGGACATCGATCTATTGTATCGCGACGCTATTAGTGTGTTCCATTGTCAATACCAGGATCTGACGGTAAGAATTAACTGTGAGTTACGAGTCGGAGACAAGAAACTTGACAGCCAAATTGTACATCCATCTGGTATGAGGCAGCGTTAGACCCTCGGAGATAAGTCGGCTAGTGACCAATGTATTGAATCGGGACGCAATATCTGTGTTGCAACGTCGTTAGGATGGTGGGAATGTCGCAATTAACTGTCAAATTTGCGTCGGATTTGAAAACAAGACTGACAAAGAGCGAACATCCGGTGACCGAGGCACCAATAGACCCATAAAGATAGTTACGCTAGACATCAATGTACTGAATCGCAACGCTATTTGTGTGTTCCGTCTTCCATACCAGGATCTGACGGTGAGAATTAGCTGAGCGTTTTGAGTCGGAGACAAGAAACTTGACAGCCAAATTGTACATCCATCTGGTAGGAGGCAGTGTTAGACCCTCGGAGATATGTCAGCTAGTGACCAATGTATTGAATCGCGACGCAATTTCTGTGTTGCATCGTCATTAGGATGGTGGGAATGTCTCAATTAACTGTCACATTTGCGTCGGATTCCCGAAACTTTACTTGCAGGAGAACGATCATGTGGAGAACCAGGCATGCTCGGAGATAAATCTGCTGGAAGACGATGTTCTGAAAAACATCGCAGTATGTGTGTTCCATCGTAATTGAGAGTATGGGAGGAATAAAATTAACTGCCAATCTTGCGTCGGATTTGTAAACTAGACTGACAAAACGCGACCATCCGGTGACCGAGGCACCAATAGACGCTTGTAGATAGTTACGCTGGACATCGATCTATTGAATCGCGACGCTTATTGTGTATTCCATCGTGAATACCAGGATCTGACGGTAAGAATTAACTGTGAGTTATGAGACGGAGAAAACAAACTTGACTGCCAAAGAGTACGTCCATCTGGTATGAGGCAGCGATAGACCCTCGGAGATAAGTCGGCTAGTGACCAATGTATTTAATCGCGACGCAATTTCTGTGTTGCAACGTCGTTAGGAAGGTGGGAATGTCGCAATTAACTGTCAAATTTGTGTCGGATTTGAAAACTAGACTGACAAAGAGAGAACATCCGGTGACCGAGGCACCAATAGACCCTTGTAGATAGTTACGCTAGACATCGATGTACTGAATCGCGACGCTATTTGTGTGTTCCATGGTCGATACCAGGATCTGACGGTAAGAATTAACTGTGAGTTATGAGTCGGAGACAAGAAACTTGACAGCCAAATTGTACATCCATCTTGTATGAGGCAGCGTTAGACCCTCGGAGATAAGTCGGCTAGTGACCAATGTATTGAATCGCGACGCGATTTCTGTGTTGCATCGGCATTAGGATGGTGGGATAGTCGCAATTAACTGTCAAATTTGCGTCGGATCCCCGAAACTTTACTCGTAGGACAACGATCATGTGGTGACCCAGGTTTTAATAGATGCTTGGTGATAAATCTGCTGGAAGACGATGTTCTGGAAACCATCGCAGAATGTGTGTTCCATCGTAATTGAGAGTATGAGAGGAATACAATTAACTGTCAGTTTTGCGTCGGATTTGAAAACTAGACTGACAAATCGCGACCATCCGGTGACCGAAGCACAAATAGACCCTTCTAGATAGTTACGCTAGACATCAATGTACTGAATCGCGACGATATTTGTATGTTCCGTGGTCCATACCAGGATCTGACGGTGAGAATTAGCAGAGCGTTTTGAGTCGGAGACAAGAAACTTGACAGCCAAATTGTACATCCATCTGGTATGAAGCAGCGTTATACCCTCGGAGATAAGTCGGCTTGTGACCAATGTATTGAATCGCGACGCAATTTCTGTGTTGCATCGTCATTAGGATGGTGGGAATGTCGCAATTAACTGTCAAATTTGCGTCGGATTCCCGAAACTTTACTCGTAGGACAACGTTCATGTGGTGACCCAGGCAGTAATAGATGCGTGGAGATAAGTCTGCTGGTAGACGATGTACTGAAAACCATCGCAGTATGTGTTCTATCGTCATTGAGAGGATGAGAGAAAATAAAATTAACTGTCAGTTTTGCGTAAGATTTGAAAACTAGATGAAAAACGCGACCATCCGGTGACCGAGGCACCAGTAGACCCTTGTAGATAGTTACGCTGGACATCGATCTATTGAATCGCGACGCTATTTGTGTGTTCCATCGTCAATACCAGGATCTGACGGTAAGAATTAACTGTGAGTTATGAGAGGGAGAAAACAAACTTGACTGCCAAAGAGTACGTCCATCTGGTATGAGGCAGCGAAAGACCCTCGGAGATAATTCGGCTAGTGACCAATGTATTTAATCGCGACGCAATTTCTCTGTTGCAACGTCGTTAGGATGGTGGGAATGTCGCAATTAACTGTCAAATTTGCGTCGGATTTGAAAACTAGACTGACAAAGAGAGAACATCCGGTGACCGAGGCAGCAATAGACCCTTGTAGATAGTTACGCTGGACATCGATGTATAGAATCGCGACGCTATTTGTGAGTTCTATCGTCAATACCAGGATCTAACGGTAAGTATTAATTGTGAGTTATGAGAGGGAGAAGAGAAACTTGACTGCCACATTGTACATCCATCTGGTATGAGACAGCGTTAGACCCTCGGAGATAAGTCGGCTAGTGACCAATGAATTGAATCGCGACGCAATTTCTATGTTGCATCGTCATTAGGATGGTGCGAATGTCGCAATTAACTGTCAAATTTGCGTCGGATTCCCGAAACTTTACTCGTAGGACAACGATCATGTGGTGACCAAGGCATGCTCGGAGATAAATCTGCTGGAAGACGATGTTCTGAAAACCATCGCAGTATGTGTGTTAAATCGTAATTGAGAGTATGGGAGGAATAATATTAACTGCCAATCTTGCGTCGGATTTGTAAACTAGACTGACAAAACGCGACCATCCGGTGACCGACGCACCAATAGACCCTTGTAGATAGTTACGCAGGACATCGATCTATTGAATCGCGACGCCATTTGTGTGTTCTATCTTCAATACCAGGAACTGACAATAAGAATTAACTGTCAGTTATGAGAGGGAGAAAACAATCTTGACTGCCAAAGAGTACGTCCATCTGGTATGAGGCAGCGATAGACCCTCGGAGATAAGTCGGCTAGTGACCAATGTATTGAATCGCGACGCAATTTCTGTGTTGCATCGTCATGAGGATGGTGGGAATGTCTCTATTAACTGTCAAATTTGCGTCAGATTCCCGAAACTCTACTCGCAGGAGAACGATCATGTGGTAAACTAGGCATGCTCGGAGATAAATCTGCTGGAAGACGATGTTCTGAAAACCATCGCAGTATGTGTGTTCCATCGTAATTGAGAGTATGGGAGGAATAAAATTAACTGCCAATCTTGCGTCGGATTTGTAAACCAGACTGACAAACCGCGACCATCCGGTGACCGAGGCACCAATAGACCCTTGTAGACAGTTACGCTGGACATCGATCTATTGAATCGCGACGCCATTTTTGTGTTCCATCGTCAATACCAAGATCTGACGGTAAGAATTAACTGTGAGTTATGAGAGGGAGAAAACAAACTTGACTGCCAAAGAATACGTCCATCTGGTATGAGGCAGCGATAGACCCTCGGAGATAAGTCGGCTAGTGACCAATGTATTGAATCGGGACGCAATATCTGTGTTGCAACGTCGTTAGGATGGTGGGAATGTCACAATAAACTGTAAAATTTGCGTCGGATTTGAAAAGAAGACTGACAAAGAGCGAACATCCGGTGACCGAGGCCCCAATAGACCCTTATAGATAGTTACGCTAGACATCAATGTACTGAATCCCGACGCTATTTGTGTGTTCCGTCGTCCATACCAGGATCTGACGGTGAGAATTAGCTGAGCGTTTTGAGTCGGAGACAAGAAACTTGACAGCCAAATTGTACATCCATCTGGTATGAAGCAGCGTTAGACCCTCGGAGATAAGTCGGCTAGTGACCAATGTATTGAATCGCGACACAATTTCTCCGTTGCAACGTCGTTAGGATGGTGGGAATGTCGCAATTAACTGTCAAATTTGCGTCGGATTCCCGAAACTTTACTCGTAGGACAACGTTCATGTGGAGACCCAGGCAGTAATAGATGCTTGGAGATAAATCTGCTGGTAGACGATGTACTGAAAACAATCGCAGTATGTGTTCTATCGTCATTGAGAGGATGAGAGAAAATAAAACTAACTGTCAGTTTTGCGTCGGGTTTGAAAACTAGATGAGAAAACGCGACCATCCGGTGACCGAGGCACCAATAGACCCTTGTAGATAGTTACGCTGGACATCGATCTATTGAATCGCGACGCTATTTGTGTGTTCCATCGTCAATACCAGGATCTGACGGTAAGAATTAACTGTGAGTTATGAGAGGGAGAAAACAAACTTGACTGCCAAAGAGTACGTCCATCTGGTATGAGGCAGCGACAGACCCTCGGAGATAAGTCGGCTAGTGACCAATGAATTGAATCGCGACGCAATTTCTGTGTTGCATCGTCATTAGGATGGTGCGAATGTCGCAATTAACTGTCAAATTTGCGTCGGATTCCCGAAACTTTACTCGTAGGAGAACGATCATGTTGGAGATAAATCTGCTGGAAGACGATGTTCTGAAAACCATCGCAGTATGTGTGTTCCATCGTAATTGAGAGTACTTGTGGAATAAAATTAACTATCAGTTTTGCGTCGGATTTGAAAACTAAACTGACAAAGCGCGACCATCCGGTGACAGAGGCACCAATAGACCCTTGTAGATAGTTACGCTAGACATTGATGTATTGTATCCCGACGCTATTTGTGTGTTCCATAGTAGATACCAGGATCTGACGGTAAGAATTAGCTGAGAGTTTTGAGACGGAGACAAGAAACTTGACAGCCAAATTGTACATCCATCTGGTATGAGCAGCGTTAGACCCTCGGAGATAAGTCGGCTAGTGACCAATGTATTGAATCGCGACGCAATTTCTGTGTTGCATCGTCATTAGGATGGTGGGAATGTCGCAATTAACTGTCAAATTTGCGTCGGATTCCCGAAACTTTACTCGTAGGACAACGTTCATGTGGTGACCCAGGCAGTAATAGATGCTTGGAGATAAATCTGCTGGTACACGATGTACTGAAAACCATCGCAGTATGTGTTCTATCGTCATTGAGAGGATGAGAGAAAATAAAATTAACTGTCAGTTTTGCGTCGGATTTGAAAACTAGATGACAAAACGCGACCATCCGGTGACCGAGGCACCAATAGACCCTCGTAGATAGTTACGCTGGACATCGATCTATTGAATCGCGACGCTATTTGTGTGTTCCATCGTCAATACCAGGATCTGACGGTAAGAATTAACTGTGAGTTATGAGAGGGAGAAAACAAACTTGACTGCCAAGGAGTACGTCCATCTGGTATGAGGCAGTGATAGACCCTCGGAGATAAGTCGGCTAGTGACCAATGTATTGAATCGCGACGCGATTTCTGTGTTGCATCGGCATTAGGATGGTGGGATAGTCGCAATTAACTGTCAATTTTGCGTCGGATTCCCGAAACGTTACTCGTAGGTCAACGATCATGTGGTGACCCAGGCAGTAATAGATGCTTGGAGATAAATCTGCTGGAAGACGATGTTCTGGAAACCATCGCAGAATGTGTGTTCCATCGTAATTGAGAGTATGAGAGGAATACAATTAACTGTCAGTTTTGCGTCGGATTTGAAAACTAGACTGACAAAGCGCGACCATCCGGTGACCGAAGCACAAATAGACCCTTCTAGATAGTTACGCTAGACATCAATGTACTGAATCGCGATGATATTTGTGTGTTCCGTCGTCCATACCAGGATCTGACGGTGAGCATAAGCTGAGAGTTTTGAGTCGGAGACAAGAAACTTGACAGCCAAATTGTACATCCATCTGGTATGAAGCAGCGTTAGACCCTCGGAGATAAGTCGGCTAGTGACCAATGTATTGAATCGCGACGCAATTTCTGTGTTGCATCGTCATTAGGATGGTGGGAATGTCGCAATTACTGTCAAATTTGCGTCGGATTCCCGAAACTTTACTCGTAGGACAACGTTCATGTGGTGACCCAGGCAGTAATAGATACTTGGAGATAAATATGATGGAAGGCGATGTTCAGAAAACCATCGCAGAATGTGAGTTCCATCGTAATTGAGACTATGGGAGGAATAAAATTAACTGTCAGTTTTGCGTCGGATTTGAAAACAAGACTGACAAAGCGCGAACATCCGGTGACCGAGGCACAAATAGACCCTTCTAGATAGTTCCGCTGGACATCGATGTATAGAATCGCGCCGCTATTTGTGTGTTCCATCGTCAATACGGAGATCTAACGGTAGGAATTAGCTGTGAGTTTTGAGTGGGAGACAAGAAACTTGACAGCCAAATTGTACATCCATCTGGTATGAGGCAGCGTTAGACCCTCGGAGATAAGTCGGCTAGTGACCAATGTATTGAATCGCGACGCAATTTCTGTGTTGCATCGTCATTAGGATGGTGGGAATGTCGTAATTAAATGTCAAATTTGTGCCGGATTCCCGAAACTTTACTCGTGGGAGAACGTTCATGTGGTGACCCAGGCAGTAATAGATGCTTGGAGATAAATCTGCTGGATGACGATGTTCTGAAAACCATCAGGATGAGAGAACATAAATTAATTGTCAGTTTTGCGTCGGATTTGAAAACTAGATGCCAAAACGCGACCATCCGGTGACCGAGGCACCAGTAGACCCTTGTAGATAGTTACGCTGGACATCGATCTATTGAATCGCGACGCCATTTTTGTGTTCCATCGTCAATACCAAGATCTGACGGTAAGAATTAACTGTGAGATATGAGAGGGAGAAAACAAACTTGACTGCCAAAGAGTACGTCCATCTGGTATGAGGCAGCGATAGACCCTCGGAGGTAAGTCGGCTAGTGACCAATGTATTGATTCGCGACGCAATTTCTGTGTTGCAACGTCGTTAGGATGTTGGGAATGTCGCAATTAACTGTCAAATTTGCGTCGGATTTGAAAACAAGACTGACAAAGAGCGAACATCCGGTGACCGAGGCACAAATAGACCCTTCTAGATAGTTCCGCTGGACATCGATGTATTGAATCGCGACGCTATTTGTGTGTTCCGTCGTCCATACCAGGATCTGACGGTGAGAATTAGATGAGCGTTTTGAGTCGGAGACAAGAAACTTGACAGCCAAATTGTACATCCATCTGGTATGAAGCAGCGTTAGACCCTCGGAGATAAGTCGGCTAGTGACCAATGTATTGAATCGCGACACAATTTCTCCGTTGCAACGTCGTTAGGATGGTGGGAATGTCGCAATTAACTGTCAAATTTGCGTCGGATTCCCGAAACTTTACTCGTAGGACAACGTTCATGTGGTGACCCAGGCAGTAATAGATGGTTGGAGATAAATCTGCTGGTAGACGATGTACTGAAAACCATCGCAGTATGTGTTCTATCGTCATTGAGAGGATGAGAGAAAATAAAATTAACTGTCAGTTTTGCGTCGGATTTGAAAACTAGATGACAAAACGCGACCATCCGGTGACCCAGGCACCAATAGACCCTTGTAGATAGTTACGCTGGACATCGATCTATTGAATCGCGACGCTATTTGTGTGTTCCATCGTCAATACCAGGATCTGACGGTAAGAATTAACTGTGAGTTATGAGAGGGAGAAAACAAATTTGACTGCCAAAGAGTACGTCCATCTGGTATGAGGCAGCGATAGACCCTCGGAGATAAGTCGGCTAGTGACCAATGAATTGAATCGCGACGCAATTTCTGTGTTGCATCGTCATTAGAATGGTGCGAATGTCGCAATTAACTGTCAAATTTGCGTCGGATTCCCGAAACTTTACTCGTAGGACAACGATCATGTGGTGATCAAGGCATGCTCGGAGATAAATCTGCTGGAAGACGATGTTCTGGAAACCATCGCAGTATGTGTGTTCCATCGTAATTGAGAGTATGGGAGGAATAATATTAACTGCCAATCTTGCGTCGGATTTGTAAACTAGACTGACAAAACGCGACCATCCGGTGACCGACGCACCAATAGACCCTTGTAGATAGTTACGCAGGACATCGATCTATTGAATCGCGACGCCATTTGTGTGTTCCATCGTCAATACCAGGATCTGACAATAAGAATTAACTGTGAGTTATGAGAGGGAGAAAACAAACTTGACTGCCAAAGAGTTCGTCCATCTGGTATGAGCAGCGTTAGTCCCTCGGAGATAAGTCGGCTAGTGACCAATGTATTGAATCGCGACGCAATTTCTGTGTTGCATCGTCATTAGGATGGTGGGAATGTGTCAATTAACTGTCAAATTTGCGTCGGATTCCCGAAACTTTACTTGCAGGAGAACGATCATGTGGTGACCCAGGCATGCTCGGAGATAAATCTGCTGGAAGACGATGTTCTGAAAACCATCGCAGTATGTGTGTTCCATCGTAATTGAGAGTACTTGAGGAATAAAATTAACTATCAGTTTTGCGTCGGATTTGAAAACTAGACTGACAAAGCTCGACCATCCGCTGAATGAGGCACCAATAGACCCTTGTAGATAGTTACGCTAGACATTGATGTATTGAATCCCGACGCCATTTTTGTGTCCCGTTGTCAATACCAAAATCTGACGGTAAGAATTAACTGTGAGTTATGAGAGGGAGAAAACAAACTTGACTGCCAAAGAATACGTCCATCTGGTATGAGGCAGCGATAGACCCTCGGAGATAAATCGGCTAGTGACCAATGTATTGAATCGCGACGCAATTTCTGTGTTGCAACGTCGTTAGGATGGTGGGAATGTCGCAATTAACTGTCAAATTTGCGTCGGATTTGAAAACAAGACTGACAAAGAGCGATCATCCAGTGACCGAGGCACCAATAGACCCTTATAGATAGTTACGCTAGACATCAATGTACTGAATCGCGACGCTATTTGTGTGTTCCGTCGTCCATACCAGGATCTGACGGTGAGAATTAGCTGAGCGTTTTGAGTCGGAGACAAGAAACTTGACAGCCAAATTGTACATCCACCTGGTATGAAGCAGCGTTAGACCCTCGGAGATAAGTCGGCTTGTGACCAATGTATTGAATCGCGACGCAATTTCTGTGTTGCAACGTCATTAGGATGGTGGGAATGTCGTAATTAACTGTCAAATTTGCGCCGGATTCCCGAAACTTTACTCGCATTAGAACGTTCATGTGGTGACCCAGGCAGTAATAGATACTTGGAGATAAATATGATGGAAGACGATGTTCAGAAAACCATCGCAGAATGTGAGTTCCATAGTAATTGAGACTATGGGAGGAATAAAATTAACTGTCAGTTTTGCGTCGGATTTGAAAACAAGACTGACAAAGCGCGAACATCCGGTGACCGAGGCACAAATAGACCCTTCTAGATAGTTCCGCTGGACATCGGTGTATTGAATCGCGACGCTATTTGTGTGTTCCATCGTCAATACCGAGATCTGACGGTAGGAATTAGCTGTGAGTTTTGAGTGGGAGACAAGAAACTTGACAGCCAAATTGTACATCCATCTGGTATGAGGCAGCGTTAGACCCTCGGAGATAAGTCGGCTAGTGACCAATGTATTGAATCGCGATGCAATTTCTGTGTTGCATCGTCATTAGGATGGTGGGAATGTCGTAATTAACTGTCAAATTTGAGCCGGATTCCCGAAACTTTACTCGCAGGAGAACGTTCATGTGGTGACCCAGGCAGTAATAGATGCTTGGAGATAAATCTGCTGGAAGACGATGTTCTGAAAACCATCGCAGTATGTGTGTTCCATCGTCATTGAGAGGATGAGAGAACATAAATTAACTGTCAGTTTTGCGTCGGATTTGAAAAGTAGATGACAAAACGCGACCATCCGGTGACCGAGGCACCAGTAGACCCTTGTAGATAGTTACGCTGGACATCGATCTATTGAAACGCGACGCTATTTGTGTGTTCCATCGTCAATACCAGGATCTGACGGTAAGAATTAACTGTGAGTTATGAGAGGGAAAAAACAAACTTGACTGCCAAAGAGTACGTCCATCTGGTATCAGGGAGCGATAGACCCTCGGAGATAAGTCGACTAGTGACCAATGTATTGAATCGCGACGCAATTTCTGTGATGCAACGTCGTTAGGCTGGTGGGAATGTCGCAATTAACTGTCAAATTTGGGTCGGATTTGAAAACAAGACTGACAAAGAGCGAACATCCGGTGACCGAGGCACCAATAGACCCTTATAGATAGTTACGCTAGACATCGATGTATTGAATCGCGACGCTATTTGTGTGTTCCATCGTCCATACCAGGATCTGACGGTGAGAATTAGCTGAGAGTTTTGAGTCGGAGACAAGAAACTTGACAGCCAAATTGTACACCATCTGGTAGGAGGCAGCGTTAGACCCTCGGAGATAAGTCGGCTAGTGACCAATGTATTGAATCGCGACGCAATTTCTGTGTTGCATCGTCATTAGGATGGTGGGAATGTGTCAATTAACTGTCAAATTTGCGTCGGATTCCCGAAACTTTACTTGCAGGAGAACGATCATGTGGTGACCCAGGCATGCTCGGAGATAAATCTGCTGGAAGACGATGTTCTGAAAACCATCGCAGTATGTGTGTTCCATCGTAATTGAGAGTACTTGAGGAATAAAATTAACTATCAGTTTTGCGTCGGATTTGAAAACTAGACTGACAAAGCTCGACCATCCGCTGAATGAGGCACCAATAGACCCTTGTAGATAGTTACGCTAGACATTGATGTATTGAATCCCGACGCCATTTTTGTGTCCCGTTGTCAATACCAAAATCTGACGGTAAGAATTAACTGTGAGTTATGAGAGGGAGAAAACAAACTTGACTGCCAAAGAATACGTCCATCTGGTATGAGGCAGCGATAGACCCTCGGAGATAAATCGGCTAGTGACCAATGTATTGAATCGCGACGCAATTTCTGTGTTGCAACGTCGTTAGGATGGTGGGAATGTCGCAATTAACTGTCAAATTTGCGTCGGATTTGAAAACAAGACTGACAAAGAGCGATCATCCAGTGACCGAGGCACCAATAGACCCTTATAGATAGTTACGCTAGACATCAATGTACTGAATCGCGACGCTATTTGTGTGTTCCGTCGTCCATACCAGGATCTGACGGTGAGAATTAGCTGAGCGTTTTGAGTCGGAGACAAGAAACTTGACAGCCAAATTGTACATCCATCTGGTATGAAGCAGCGTTAGACCCTCGGAGATAAGTCGGCTTGTGACCAATGTATTGAATCGCGACGCAATTTCTGTGTTGCAACGTCATTAGGATGGTGGGAATGTCGTAATTAACTGTCAAATTTGCGCCGGATTCCCGAAACTTTACTCGCATTAGAACGTTCATGTGGTGACCCAGGCAGTAATAGATACTTGGAGATAAATATGATGGAAGACGATGTTCAGAAAACCATCGCAGAATGTGAGTTCCATAGTAATTGAGACTATGGGAGGAATAAAATTAACTGTCAGTTTTGCGTCGGATTTGAAAACAAGACTGACAAAGCGCGAACATCCGGTGACCGAGGCACAAATAGACCCTTCTAGATAGTTCCGCTGGACATCGGTGTATTGAATCGCGACGCTATTTGTGTGTTCCATCGTCAATACCGAGATCTGACGGTAGGAATTAGCTGTGAGTTTTGAGTGGGAGACAAGAAACTTGACAGCCAAATTGTACATCCATCTGGTATGAGGCAGCGTTAGACCCTCGGAGATAAGTCGGCTAGTGACCAATGTATTGAATCGCGACGCAATTTCTGTGTTGCATCGTCATTAGGATGGTGGGAATGTCGTAATTAACTGTCAAATTTGAGCCGGATTCCCGAAACTTTACTCGCAGGAGAACGTTCATGTGGTGACCCAGGCAGTAATAGATGCTTGGAGATAAATCTGCTGGAAGACGATGTTCTGAAAACCATCGCAGTATGTGTGTTCCATCGTCATTGAGAGGATGAGAGAACATAAATTAACTGTCAGTTTTGCGTCGGATTTGAAAAGTAGATGACAAAACGCGACCATCCGGTGACCGAGGCACCAGTAGACCCTTGTAGATAGTTACGCTGGACATCGATCTATTGAAACGCGACGCTATTTGTGTGTTCCATCGTCAATACCAGGATCTGACGGTAAGAATTAACTGTGAGTTATGAGAGGGAAAAAACAAACTTGACTGCCAAAGAGTACGTCCATCTGGTATCAGGGAGCGATAGACCCTCGGAGATAAGTCGACTAGTGACCAATGTATTGAATCGCGACGCAATTTCTGTGATGCAACGTCGTTAGGCTGGTGGGAATGTCGCAATTAACTGTCAAATTTGGGTCGGATTTGAAAACAAGACTGACAAAGAGCGAACATCCGGTGACCGAGGCACCAATAGACCCTTATAGATAGTTACGCTAGACATCGATGTATTGAATCGCGACGCTATTTGTGTGTTCCATCGTCCATACCAGGATCTGACGGTGAGAATTAGCTGAGAGTTTTGAGTCGGAGACAAGAAACTTGACAGCCAAATTGTACACCATCTGGTAGGAGGCAGCGTTAGACCCTCGGAGATAAGTCGGCTAGTGACCAATGTATTGAATCGCGACGCAATTTCTGTGTTGCATCGTCATTAGGATGATGGGAATGTCTCAATTAACTGTCAAATTTGCGTCGGATTCCCGAAACTTTACTTGCAGGAGAACGTTCATGTGGTGACCCAGGCAGATGCTTGGAGATAAATCTGCTGCTAGACGATGTACTGAAAACCATCGCAGTATGTGTTCTATCGTCATTGAGAGGATGAGAGAAAATAAAATTAACTGTCAGTTTTGCGTTGGATTTGAAAACTAGATGACAAAACGCGACCCTCCGGTGACCGAGGCACCAATAGACCCTTGTAGATAGTTACGCTGGACATCGATCTATTGAATCGCGACGCTATTTGTGTATTCCATCGTCAATACCAGGATCTGACGGTAAGAATTAACTGTGAGTTATGAGAGGGATAAAACAAACTTGACTGCCAAAGAGTACGTCCATCTGGTATGAGGCAGCGATAGACCCTCGGAGATAAGTCGGCTAGTGACCAATGTATTGAATCGCGACGCAATTTCTGTGCTGCATCGTCATTAGGATGGTGGGAATGTCGTAATTAACTGTCAAATTTGTGCCGGATTCCCGAAACTTTACTCGCGGGAGAACGTTCATGTGGTGACCCAGGCAGTAATAGATGCTTGGAGATAAATCTGCTGGAAGACGATGGTGAACCAGGCATGCTCGGAGATAAATCTGCTGGAAGACGATGTTCTGAAAACAATCGCAGTATGTGTGTTCCATCGTAATTGAGATTATGGGAGGAATAAAATTAACTGCCAATCTTGCGTCGGATTTGTAAACTAGACTGACAAAACGCGACCATCCGGTGACCGAGGCACCAATAGACCCTTGTAGATAGTTACGCTAGACATCAATGTACTGAATCGCGACGCTATTTGTGTGTTCCGTCGACCATACCAGGTTCTGACGGTGAGAATTAGCTGAGAGTTTTGAGTCGGAGACAAGAAACTTGACAGCCAAATTGTACATCCATCTGGTATGAAGCAGCGTTAGACCCTCGGAGATAAGTCGGCTAATGACCAATGTATTGAATCGCGACGCAATTTCTGTGTTGCATCGTCATTAGGATGGTGGGAATGTCGCAATTAACTGTCAATTTTGCGTCGGATCCCCGAAACTTTACTCGTAGGACAACGATCATGTGGTGACCCAGGCAGTAATAGATGCTTGGAGATAAATCTGCTGGTAGACGATGTACTGAAAACCATCGCAGTATGTGTTCTATCGTCATTGAGAGGATGAGAGAAAATAAAATTAACTGTCAGTTTTGCGTCGGATTTGAAAACAAGACTGACAAAACGCGACCCTCCGGTGACCGAGGCACCAATAGACCCTTGTAGATAGTTACGCTGGACATCGATCTATTGAATCGCGACGCTATTTGTGTATTCCATCGTCAATACCAGGATCTGACGGTAAGAATTAACTGTGAGTTATGAGAGGGATAAAACAAACTTGACTGCCAAAGAGTACGTCCATCTGGTATGAGGCAGCGATAGACCCTCGGAGATAAGTCGGCTAGTGACCAATGTATTGAATCGCGACGCGATTTCTGTGTTGCATCGGCATTAGGATGGTGGGATAGTCGCAATTAACTGTCAATTTTGCGTCGGATCCCCGAAACTTTACTCGTAGGACAACGATCATGTGGTGACCCAGGCAGTAATAGATGCTTGGAGATAAATCTGCTGGAAGACGATGTTCTGGAAACCATCGCAGAATGTGTGTTCCATCGTAATTGAGAGTATGAGAGGAATACAATTAACTGTCAGTTTTGCGTCGGATTTGAAAACTAGACTGACAAAGCGCGACCATCCGGTGACCGAAGCACAAATAGACCCTTCTAGATAGTTACGCTAGACATCAATGTACTGAATCGCGACGATATTTGTGTGTTCCGTCGTCCATACCAGGATCTGACGGTGAGAATTAGCTGAGAGTTTTGATTCGGAGTCAAGAAACTTGACAGCCAAATTGTACATCCATCTGGTATGAAGCAGCGTTAGACCCTCGGAGATAAGTCGGCTAGTGACCAATGTATTGAATCGCGACGCAATTTCTGTGTTGTATCGTCATTAGGATGGTGGGAATGTCGCAATTAACTGTCAAATTTGCGTCGGATTCCCGAAACTTTACTCGTATTACAACGTTCATGTGGTGACCCAGGCAGTATTAGATACTTGGAGATAAATATGATGGAAGACGATGTTCAGAAAACCATCGCAGAATGTGAGTTCCATCGTAATTGAGACTATGGGATGAATAAAATTAACTGTCAGTTTTGCGTCGGATCTGAAAACAAGACTGACAAAGCGCGAACATCCGGTGACCGAGGCACAAAAAGACGCTTCTAGATAGTTCCGCTGGACATCGATGTATAGAATCGCGCCGCTATTGGTGTGTTCCATCGTCAATACGGAGATCAAACGGTAGGAATTAGCTGTGAGTTTTGAGTGGGAGACAAGAAACTTGACAGCCAAATTGTACATCCATCTGGTATGAGGCAGCGTTAGACCCTCGGAGATAAGTCGGCTAGTGACCAATGTATTGAATCGCGACGCAATTTCTGTGTTGCATCGTCATTAGGATGGTGGGAATGTCGTAATTAACTGTCAAATTTGTGCCGGATTCCCGAAACTTTACTAGCAGGAGAACGTTCATGTGGTGACCCAGGCAGTAATAGATGCTTGGAGATAAATCTGCTGGAAGACGATGTTCTGAAAACCATCAGGATGAGAGAACATAAATTAACTGTCAGTTTTGCGTCGGATTTGAAAACTAGACTGACAAAACGCGACCATCCGGTGACCGAGGCACCAGTAGACCCTTGTAGATAGTTACGCTGGACATCGATCTATAGAATCGCGACGCCATTTTTGTGTTCCATCGTCAATACCAAGATCTGACGGTAAGAATTAACTGTGAGTTATGAGAGGGAGAAAACAAACTTGACTGCCAAAGAATACGTCCATCTGGTATGAGGCAGCGATAGACCCTCGGAGATAAGTCGGCTAGTGACCAATGTATTGAATCGCGACGCAATTTCTGTGTTGCAACGTCGTTAGGATGGTGGGAATGTCGCAATTAACTGTCAAATTTGCGTCGGATTTGAAAACTAGACTGACAAAGAGCGAACATCCGGTGACCGAGGCACCAATAGACCCTTATAGATAGTTACGCTAGACATCAATGTACTGAATCGCGACGCTATTAGTGTGTTCCGTCGACCATACCAGGATCTGACGGTGAGAATTAGCTGAGAGTTTTGAGTCGGAGACAAGAAACTTGACAGCCAAATTGTACATCCATCTGGTATGAAGCAGCGTTAGACCCTCGGAGTTAGGTCGGCTAGTGACCAATGTATTGAATCGCGACGCAATTTCTGTGTTGCATCGTCATTAGGATGGTGGGAATGTCGCAATTAACTGTCAAATTTGCGTCGGATTCCCGAAACTTTACTCGTAGGACAACGATCATGTGGTGACCCAGGCAGTAATAGATGCTTGGAGATAAATCTGCTGCTAGACGATGTACTGAAAACCATCGCAGTATGTGTTCTATCGTCATTGAGAGGATGAGAGAAAATAAAATTAACTGTCACTTTTGCGTCGGATTTGAAAACTAGATGACAAAACGCGACCCTCCGGTGACCGAGGCACCAATAGACCCTTGTAGATAGTTACGCTGGACATCGATCTATTGAATCGCGACGCTATTTGTGTATTCCATCGTCAATACCAGGATCTGACGGTAAGAATTAACTGTGAGTTATGAGAGGGATAAAACAAACTTGACTGCCAAAGAGTACGTCCATCTGGTATGAGGCAGCGATAGACCCTCGGAGATAAGTCGGCAAGTGACCAATGTATTTAATCGCGACGCAATATCTGTGTTGCAACGTCGTTAGGATGGTGGGAATATCGCAATTAATTGTCAAATTTGCGTCGGATTTGAAAACTAGACTGACAAAGAGAGAACATCCGGTGACCGAGGCACCAATAGACCCTTATAGATAGTTACGCTAGACATCGATGTACTGAATCGCGACGCTATTTGTGTGTTCCATGGTCGATACCAGGATCTGACGGTAAGAATTAACTGTGAGTTACGAGTCGGAGACAAGAAACTTGACAGCCAAATTGTACATCCATCTGGTATGAGGCATCGTTAGACCCTCGGAGATAAGTCGGCTAGTGACCAATGTATTGAATCGCGACGCAATTTCTGTGTTGCATCGTCATTAGGATGGTGGGAATGTCTCAATTAACTTTCAAATTTGCGTCGGATTCCCGAAACTTTACTCGCAGGAGAACGATCATGTGGTGACCCAGACATGCTTGGAGATAAATCTGCTGGAAGACGATGTTCTGAAAACCATCGCAGTATGTGTGTACCATCGTAATTGAGAGTACTTGAGGAATAAAATTAACTATCAGTTTTGCGTCGGATTTGAAAACTAGGCTGACAAAGCGCGACCATCCGGTGACCGAGGCACCAATAGACCCTTGTAGATAGTTACGCTAGACATTGATGTATTGAATCCCGACGCCATTTTTGTGTTCCATCGTCAATACCAAGATCTGACGGTAAGAATTATCTGTGAGTTATGAGAGGGAGAAAACAAACTTGACTGCCAAAGAATACGTCCATCTGTGATGATGCAGCGATAGACCCTCGGAGATAAGTCGGCTAGTGACTAATGTATTGAATCGCGACGCAATTTCTGTGTTGCAACGTCGTTAGGATGGTGGGAATGTCGCAATTAACTGTCAAATTTGCGTCGGATTTGAAAACAAGACTGACAAAGAGCGAACATCCGGTGACCGAGGCACCAATAGACCCTTATAGATAGTTACGCTAGACATCGATCTATTGAATCGCGACGCCATTTTTGTGTTCCATCGTCAATACCAAGATCTGACGGTAAGAATTAACAGTGAGTTATGAGAGGGAGAAAACAAACTCGACTGCCAAAGAATACGTCCATCTGGTATGAGGCAGCGATAGACCCTCGGAGATAAGTCGGCTAGTGACCAATGTATTGAATCGCGACGCGATTTCTGTGTTGCATCGGCATTAGGATGGTGGGATAGTCGCAATTAACTGTCAATTTTGCGTCGGATCCCCGAAACTTTACTCGTAGGACAACGATCATGTGGTGACCCAGGCAGTAATAGATGCTTGGAGATAAATCTGCTGCAAGACGATGTTCTGGAAACCATCGCAGAATGTGTGTTCCATCGTAATTGAGAGTATGAGAGGAATACAATTAACTGTCAGTTTTGCGTCGGATTTGAAAACTAGACTGACAAAGCGCGACCATCCGCTGACCGAAGCACAAATAGACCCTTCTAGATAGTTACGCTAGACATCAATGTACTGAATCGCGACGATATTTGTGTGTTCCGTCGTCCATACCAGGATCTGACGGTGAGCATTAGCTGAGAGTTTTGAGTCGGAGACAAGAAACTTGACAGCCAAATTGTACATCCATCTGGTATGAAGCAGCGTTAGACCCTCGGAGATAAGTCGGCTAGTGACCAATATATTGAATCGCGACGCAATTTCTGTGTTGCATCGTCATTAGGATGGAGGGAATGTCTCAATTAACTGTCAAATTTGCGTCGGATCCCCGAAACTTTACTCGTAGGACAACGTTCATGTGGTGACCCAGGCAGTAATAGATACTTGGAGATAAATATGATGGAAGACGATGTTCAGAAAACCATCGCAGAATGTGAGTTCCATCGTAATTGAGACTATGGGAGGAATAAAATTAACTGTCAGTTTTGCGTCGGATTTGAAAACTAGATGCCAAAACGCGACCATCCGGTGACCGAGGCACAAATAGACCCTTCTAGATAGTTCCGCTGGACATCGATGTATAGAATCGCGCCGCTATTTGTGTGTTCCATCGTCAATACGGAGATCTAACGGTAGGAATTAGCTGTGAGTTTTGAGTGGGAGACAAGAAACTTGACAGCCAAATTGTACATCCATCTGGTATGAGGCAGCGTTAGACCCTCGGAGATAAGTCGGCTAGTGACCAATGTATTGAATCGCGACGCAATTTCTGTGTTGCATCGTCATTAGGATGGTGGGAATGTCGTAATTAACTGTCAAATTTGTGCCGGATTCCCGAAACTTTACTCGCGGGAAAACGTTCATGTGGTGACCCAGGCAGTAGTAGATGCTTGGAGATAAATCTGCTGGAAGACGATGTTCTGAAAACCATCAGGATGAGAGAACATAAATTAATTGTCAGTTTTGCGTCGCATTTGAAAACTAGATGCCAAAACGCGACCATCCGGTGACCGAGGCACCAGTAGACCCTTGTAGATAGTTACGCTGGACATCGATCTATTGAATCGCGACGCTATTTGTGTGTTCCATCGTCCATACCAGGTTCTGACGGTGAGAATTAGCTGAGAGTTTTGAGTCGGAGACAAGAAACTCTACAGCCAAATTGTACACCATCTGGTAGGAGGCAGCGTTAGACCCTCGGAGATAAGTCGGCTAGTGACCAATGTATTGAATCGCGACGCAATTTCTGTGTTGCATCGTCATTAGGATGATACGAATGTCTCAATTAACTGTCAAATTTGCGTCGGATTCCCGAATCTTTACTCGCAGGAGAACGATCATGTGGTGAACCAGGCATGCTAGGAGATAAATCTGCTTTAAGACGATGTTCTGAAAACCATCGCAGTATGTGTGTTCCATCGTAATTGAGAGTATGGGAGGAATAAAATTAACTGCCA
This sequence comes from Schistocerca gregaria, assembly GCF_023897955.1. NCBI lineage: Eukaryota > Metazoa > Arthropoda > Insecta > Orthoptera > Acrididae > Schistocerca > Schistocerca gregaria. Next base: position 1,416,451 of record NW_026061830.1, read on the forward strand.
ATCTTGCGTCGGATTTGTAAACTAGACTGACAAAACGCGACCATCCGGTGACCGAGGCACCAATAGACCCTTGTAGATAGTTACGCTAGACATCAATGTACTGAATCGCGACGCTATTTGTGTGTTCCGTCGACCATACCAGGATCTGACGGTGAGAATTAGCTGAGAGTTTTGAGTCGGAGACAAGAAACTTGACAGCCAAATTGTACATCCATCTGGTATGAAGCAGCGTTAGACCCTCGGAGATAAGTCGGCTAATGACCAATGTATTGAATCGCGACGCAATTTCTGTGTTGCATCGTCATTAGGATGGTGGGAATGTCGCAATTAACTGTCAATTTTGCGTCGGATCCCCGAAACTTTACTCGTAGGACAACGATCATGTGGTGACCCAGGCAGTAATAGATGCTTGGAGATAAATCTGCTGGTAGACGATGTACTGAAAACCATCGCAGTATGTGTTCTATCGTCATTGAGAGGATGAGAGAAAATAAAATTAACTGTCAGTTTTGCGTCGGATTTGAAAACTAGATGACAAAACGCGACCCTCCGGTGACCGAGGCACCAATAGACCCTTGTAGATAGTTACGCTGGACATCGATCTATTGAATCGCGACGCTATTTGTGTATTCCATCGTCAATACCAGGATCTGACGGTAAGAATTAACTGTGAGTTATGAGAGGGATAAAACAAACTTGACTGCCAAAGAGTACGTCCATCTGATATGAGGCAGCGATAGACCCTCGGAGATAAGTCGGCTAGTGACCAATGTATTGAATCGCGACGCAAGTTCTGTGTTGCAACGTCGTTAGGATGGTGGGAATGTCGCAATTAACTGTCAAATTTGCGTCGGATTTGAAAACAAGACTGACAAAGAGCGAACATCCGGTGACCGAGGCACCAATAGACCATTATAGATAGTTACGCTAGACATCAATGTACTGAATCGCGACGCTATTTGTGTGTTCCGTCGACCATACCAGGATCTGACGGTGAGAATTAGCTGAGAGTTTTGAGTCGGAGACAAGAAACTTGACAGCCAAATTGTACATCCATCTGGTATGAAGCAGCGTTAGACCCTCGGAGATAAGTCGGCTAATGACCAATGTATTGAATCGCGACGCAATTTCTGTGTTGCATCGTCATTAGGATGGTGGGAATGTCGCAATTAACTGTCAAATTTGCGTCGGATTCCCGAAACTTTACTCGTAGGACAACGTTCATGTGGTGACCCAGGCAGTAATAGATGCTTGGAGATAAATCTGCTGGTAGACGATGTACTGAAAACCATCGCAGTATGTGTTCTATCGTCATTGAGAGGATGAGAGAAAATAAAATTAACTGTCAGTTTTGCGTTGGATTTGAAAACTAGATGACAAAACGCGACCCTCTGGTGACCGAGGCACCAATAGACCCTTGTAGATAGTTACGCTGGACATCGATCTATTGAATCGCGACGCTATTTGTGTATTCCATCGTCAATACCAGGATCTGACGGTAAGAATTAACTGTGAGTTATGAGAGGGATAAAACAAACTTGACTGCCAAAGAGTACGTCCATCTGGTATGAGGCAGCGATAGACCCTCGGAGATAAGTCGGCTAGTGACCAATGTATTGAATCGCGACGCGATTTCTGTGTTGCATCGGCATTAGGATGGTGGGATAGTCGCAATTAACTGTCAATTTTGCGTCGGATCCCCGAAACTTTACTCGTAGGACAACGATCATGTGGTGACCCAGGCAGTAATAGATGCTTGGAGATAAATCTGCTGCAAGACGATGTTCTGGAAACCATCGCAGAATGTGTGTTCCATCGTAATTGAGAGTATGAGAGGAATACAATTAACTGTCAGTTTTGCGTCGGATTTGAAAACTAGACTGACGAAGCGCGACCATCCGGTGACCGAAGCACAAATAGACCCTTCTAGATAGTTACGCTAGACATCAATGTACTGAATCGCGACGATATTTGTGTGTTCCGTCGTCCATACCAGGATCTGACGGTGAGCATTAGCTGAGAGTTTTGAGTCGGAGACAAGAAACTTGACAGCCAAATTGTACATCCATCTGGTATGAAGCAGCGTTAGACCCTCTGAGATAAGTCGGCTAGTGACCAATGTATTGAATCGCGACGCAATTTCTGTGTTGCATCGTCATTAGGATGGTGGGAATGTCGCAATTACTGTCAAATTTGCGTCGGATTCCCGAAACTTTACTCGTAGGACAACGTTCATGTGGTGACCCAGGCAGTAATAGATACTTGGAGATAAATATGATAGAAGACGATGTTCAGAAAACCATCGCAGAATGTGAGTTCCATCGTAATTGAGACTATGGGAGGAATAAAATTAACTGTCAGTTTTGCGTCGGATTTGAAAACTAGATGCCAAAACGCGACCATCCGTTGACCGAGGCACCAGTAGACCCTTGTAGATAGTTACGCTGGACATCGATCTATTGAATCGCGACGCTATTTGTGTGTTCCATCGTCCATACCAGGTTCTGACGGTGAGAATTAGCTGAGAGTTTTGAGTCGGAGACAAGAAACTCTACAGCCAAATTGTACACCATCTGGTATGAGGCAGCGAAAGACCCTCGGAGATAAGTCGGCTAGTGACCAATGTATTGAATCGCGACGCAATTTCTGTGTTGCATCGTCATTAGGATGATACGAATGTCTCAATTAACTGTCAAATTTGCGTCGGATTCCCGAAACTTTACTCGCAGGAGAACGATCATGTGGTGAACCAGGCATGCTCGGAGATAAATCTGCTGGAAGACGATGTTCTGAAAACCATCGCAGTATGTGTGTTCCATCGTAATTGAGAGTATGGGAGGAATAAAATTAACTGCCAATCTTGCGTCGGATTTGTAAACTAGACTGACAAAACGCGACCATCCGGTGACCGAGGCACCAATAGACCCTTGTAGATAGTTACGCTAGACATCAATGTACTGAATCGCGACGCTATTTGTGTGTTCCGTCGACCATACCAGGATCTGACGGTGAGAATTAGCTGAGAGTTTTGAGTCGGAGACAAGAAACTTGACAGCCAAATTGTACATCCATCTGGTATGAAGCAGCGTTAGACCCTCGGAGATAAGTCGGCTAATGACCAATGTATTGAATCGCGACGCAATTTCTGTGTTGCATCGTCATTAGGATGGTGGGAATGTCGCAATTAACTGTCAATTTTGCGTCGGATCCCCGAAACTTTACTCGTAGGACAACGATCATGTGGTGACCCAGGCAGTAATAGATGCTTGGAGATAAATCTGCTGGTAGACGATGTACTGAAAACCATCGCAGTATGTGTTCTATCGTCATTGAGAGGATGAGAGAAAATAAAATTAACTGTCAGTTTTGCGTCGGATTTGAAAACAAGACTGACAAAGCGCGAACATCCGGTGACCGAGGCACAAAAAGACCCTTCTAGATAGTTCCGCTGGACATCGATGTATAGAATCGCGCCGCTATTGGTGTGTTCCATCGTCAATACGGAGATCAAACGGTAAGAATTAGCTGTGAGTTTTGAGTGGGAGACAAGAAACTTGACAGCCAAATTGTACATCCATCTGGTATGAGGCAGCGTTAGACCCTCGGAGATAAGTCGGCTAGTGACCAATGTATTGAATCGCGACGCAATTTCTGTGTTGCATCGTCATTAGGATGGTGGGAATGTCGTAATTAACTGTCAAATTTGTGCCGGATTCCCGAAACTTTACTAGCAGGAGAACGTTCATGTGGTGACCCAGGCAGTAATAGATGCTTGGAGATAAATCTGCTGGAAGACGATGTTCTGAAAACCATCAGGATGAGAGAACATAAATTAACTGTCAGTTTTGCGTCGGATTTGAAAACTAGACTGACAAAACGCGACCATCCGGTGACCGAGGCACCAGTAGACCCTTGTAGATAGTTACGCTGGACATCGATCTATAGAATCGCGACGCCATTTTTGTGTTCCATCGTCAATACCAAGATCTGACGGTAAGAATTAACTGTGAGTTATGAGAGGGAGAAAACAAACTTGACTGCCAAAGAATACGTCCATCTGGTATGAGGCAGCGATAGACCCTCGGAGATAAGTCGGCTAGTGACCAATGTATTGAATCGCGACGCAATTTCTGTGTTGCAACGTCGTTAGGATGGTGGGAATGTCGCAATTAACTGTCAAATTTGCGTCGGATTTGAAAACTAGACTGACAAAGAGCGAACATCCGGTGACCGAGGCACCAATAGACCCTTATAGATAGTTACGCTAGACATCAATGTACTGAATCGCGACGCTATTAGTGTGTTCCGTCGACCATACCAGGATCTGACGGTGAGAATTAGCTGAGAGTTTTGAGTCGGAGACAAGAAACTTGACAGCCAAATTGTACATCCATCTGGTATGAAGCAGCGTTAGACCCTCGGAGTTAGGTCGGCTAGTGACCAATGTATTGAATCGCGACGCAATTTCTGTGTTTCATCGTCATTAGGATGGTGGGAATGTCGCAATTAACTGTCAAATTTGCGTCGGATTCCCGAAACTTTACTCGTAGGACAATGATCAAGTGGTGACCCAGGCAGTAATAGATGCTTGGAGATAAATCTGCTGGTAGACGATGCACTGAAAACCATCGCAGTATGTGTTCTATCGTCATTGAGAGGATGAGAGAAAATAAAATTAACTGTCAGTTTTGCGTCGGATTTGAAAACTAGATGACAAAACGCGACCCTCCGGTGACCGAGGCACCAATAGACCCTTGTAGATAGTTACGCTGGACATCGATCTATTGAATCGCGACGCTATTTGTGTATTCCATCGTCAATACCAGGATCTGACGGTAAGAATTAACTGTGAGTTATGAGAGGGATAAAACAAACTTGACTGCCAAAGAGAACGTCCATCTGGTATGAGGCAGCGATAGACCCTCGGAGATAAGTCGGCAAGTGACCAATGTATTTAATCGCGACGCAATATCTGTGTTGCAACGTCGTTAGGATGGTGGGAATATCGCAATTATTTGTCAAATTTGCGTCGGATTTGAAAACTAGACTGACAAAGAGAGAACATCCGGTGACCGAGGCACCAATAGACCCTTGTAGATAGTTACGCTAGACATCAGTGTACTGAATCGCGACGATATTTGTGTGTTCCGTCGTCCATACCAGGATCTGACGGTGAGAATTAGCTGAGAGTTTTGAGTCGGAGACAAGAAACTTGACAGCCAAATTGTACATCCATCTGGTATGAAGCAGCGTTAGACCCTCGGAGTTAGGTCGGCTAGTGACCAATGTATTGAATCGCGACGCAATTTCTGTGTTGCATCGTCATTAGGATGGTGGGAATGTCGCAATTAACTGTCAAATTTGGGTCGGATTCCCGAAACTTTACTCGTAGGACAACGTTCATGTGGTGACCCAGGCAGTAATAGATGCTTGGAGATAAATCTGCTGGTAGACGATGTACTGAAAACCATCGCAGTATGTGTTCTATCGTCATTGAGAGGATGAGAGAAAATAAAATTAACTGTCAGTTTTGCGTCGGATTTGAAAACTAGACTGACAAAGCGCGACCATCCCGTGACCGAGGCACCAAAAGACCCTTGTAGATAGTTACGCTAGACATTGATGTATTGAATCCCGACGCCATTTTTGTGTTCCATCGTCAATACCAAGATCTGACGGTAAGAATTAACTGTGAGTTATGAGAGGGAGAAAACAAACTTGACTGCCAAAGAATACGTCCATCTGGTATGATGCAGCGATAGACCCTCGGGGATAAGTCGGCTAGTGACCAATGTATTTAATCGCGACGCAATTTCTGTGTTGCAACGTCGTTAGGATGGTGGGAATGTCGCAATTAATTGTCAAATTTGCGTCGGATTTGAAAACTAGACTGACAAAGAGAGAACATCCGGTGACCGAGGCACCAATAGACCCTTGTAGATAGTTACGCTAGACATCGATGTATTGAATCGCGACGCAATTTCTGTGTTGCAACGTCGTTAGGAAGGTGGGAATGTCGCAATTAACTGTCAAATTTGCGTCGGATTTGAAAACAAGACTGACAAAGAGCGAACATCCGGTGACCGAGGCACCAATAGACCCTTATAGATAGTTACGCTAGACATCAATATACTGAATCGCGACGCTATTGGTGTGTTCCGTCGACCATACCAGGATCTGACGGTGAGAATTAGCTGAGAGTTTTGAGTCGGAGACAAGAAACTTGACAGCCAAATTGTACATCCATCTGGTATGAAGCAGCGTTAGACCCTCGGAGTTAGGTCGGCTAGTGACCAATGTATTGAATCGCGACGCAATTTCTGTGTTGCATCGTCATTAGGATGGTGGGAATGTCGCAATTAACTGTCAAATTTGCGTCGGATTCCCGAAACTTTATTCGTAGGACAACGTTCATGTGGTGACCCAGGCAGTAATAGATGCTTGGAGATAAATCTGCTGGTAGACGATGTACTGAAAACCATCGCAGTATGTGTTCTATCGTCATTGAGAGGATGAGAGAAAATAAAATTAACTGTCAGTTTTGCGTCGGATTTGAAAACTAGATGACAAAACGCGACCCTCCGGTGACCGAGGCACCAATAGACCCTTGTAGATAGTTACGCTGGACATCGATCTATTGAATCGCGACGCTATTTGTGTATTCCATCGTCAATACCAGGATCTGACGGTAAGAATTAACTGTGAGTTATGAGAGGGATAAAACAAACTTGACTGCCAAAGAGTACGTCCATCTGGTATGAGGCAGCGATAGACCCTCGGAGATAAGTCGGCTAGTGACCAATGTATTGAATCGCGACGCGATTTCTGTGTTGCATCGGCATTAGGATGGTGGGATAGTCGCAATTAACTGTCAATTTTGCGTCGGATCCCCGAAACTTTACTCGTAGGACAACGATCATGTGGTGACCCAGGCAGTAATAGATGCTTGGAGATAAATCTGCTGGAAGACGATGTTCTGGAAACCATCGCAGAATGTGTGTTCCATCGTAATTGAGAGTATGAGAGGAATACAATTAACTGTCAGTTTTGCGTCGGATTTGAAAACTAGACTGACAAAGCGCGACCATCCGGTGACCGAAGCACAAATAGACCCTTCTAGATAGTTCCGCTGGACATCGATGTATAGAATCGCGCCGCTATTGGTGTGTTCCATCGTCAATACGGAGATCAAACGGTAGGAATTAGCTGTGAGTTTTGAGTGGGAGACAAGAAACTTGACAGCCAAATTGTACATCCATCTGGTATGAGGCAGCGTTAGACCCTCGGAGATAAGTCGGCTAGTGACCAATGTATTGAATCGCGACGCAATTTCTGTGTTGCATCGTCATTAGGATGGTGGGAATGTCGTAATTAACTGTCAAATTTGTGCCGGATTCCCGAAACTTTACTAGCAGGAGAACGTTCATGTGGTGACCCAGGCAGTAATAGATGCTTGGAGATAAATCTGCTGGAAGACGATGTTCTGAAAACCATCAGGATGAGAGAACATAAATTAACTGTCAGTTTTGCGTCGGATTTGAAAACTAGACTGACAAAACGCGACCATCCGGTGACCGAGGCACCAGTAGACCCTTGTAGATAGTTACGCTGGACATCGATCTATTGAATCGCGACGCCATTTTTGTGTTCCATCGTCAATACCAAGATCTGACGGTAAGAATTAACTGTGAGTTATGAGAGGGAGAAAACAAACTTGACTGCCAAAGAATACGTCCATCTGGTATGAGGCAGCGATAGACCCTCGGAGATAAGTCGGCTAGTGACCAATGTATTGAATCGCGACGTAATTTCTGTGTTGCAACGTCGTTAGGATGGTGGGAATGTCGCAATTAACTGTCAAATTTGCGTCGGATTTGAAAACTAGACTGACAAAGAGCGAACATCCGGTGACCGAGGCACCAATAGACCCTTATAGATAGTTACGCTAGACATCAATGTACTGAATCGCGACGCTATTAGTGTGTTCCGTCGACCATACCAGGATCTGACGGTGAGAATTAGCTGAGAGTTTTGAGTCGGAGACAAGAAACTTGACAGCCAAATTGTACATCCATCTGGTATGAAGCAGCGTTAGACCCTCGGAGTTAGGTCGGCTAGTGACCAATGTATTGAATCGCGACGCAATTTCTGTGTTGCATCGTCATTAGGATGGTGGGAATGTCGCAATTAACTGTCAAATTTGCGTCGGATTCCCGAAACTTTACTCGTAGGACAACGTTCATGTGGTGACCCAGGCAGTAATAGATGCTTGGAGATAAATCTGCTGGTAGACGATGTACTGAAAACCATCGCAGTATGTGTTCTATCGTCATTGAGAGGATGAGAGAAAATAAACTTAACTGTCAGTTTTGCGTCGGATTTGAAAACTAGATGACAAAACGCGACCATCCGGTGACCGAGGCACCAATAGACCCTTGTAGATAGTTACGCTGGACATCGATCTATTGAATCGCGACGCTATTTGTGTGTTCCATCGTCAATACCAGGATCTGACGGTAAGAATTAACTGTGAGTTATGAGAGGGAGAAAACAAACTTGACTGCCAAAGAGTACGTCCATCTGGTATGAGGCAGCGATAGACCCTCGGAGATAAGTCGGCAAGTGACCAATGTATTCAATCGCGACGCAATATCTGTGTTACAACGTCGTTAGGATGGTAGGAATATCGCAATTAATTGTCAAATTTGCGTCGGATTTGAAAACTAGACTGACAAAGAGAGAACATCCGGTGACCGAGGCACCAATAGACCCTTGTAGATAGTTACGCTAGACATCGATGTACTGAATCGCGACGCTATTTGTGTGTTCCATGGTCGATACCAGGATCTGACGGTAAGAATTAACTGTGAGTTACGAGTCGGAGACAAGAAACTTGACAGCCAAATTGTACATCCATCTGGTATGAGGCATCGTTAGACCCTCGGAGATAAGTCGGCTAGTGACCAATGTATTGAATCGCGACGCAATTTCTGTGTTGCATCGTCATTAGGATGGTGGGAATGTCTCAATTAACTTTCAAATTTGCGTCGGATTCCCGAAACTTTACTCGCAGGAGAACGATCATGTGGTGACCCAGACATGCTTGGAGATAAATCTGCTGGAAGACGATGTTCTGAAAACCATCGCAGTATGTGTGTACCATCGTAATTGAGAGTACTTGAGGAATAAAATTAACTATCAGTTTTGCGTCGGATTTGAAAACTAGACTGACAAAGCGCGACCATCCGGTGACCGAGGCACCAATAGACCCTTGTAGATAGTTACGCTAGACATTGATGTATTGAATCCCGACACCATTTTTGTGTTCCATCGTCAATACCAAGATCTGACGGTAAGAATTAACTATGAGTTATGAGAGGGAGAAAACAAACTTGACTGCCAAAGAATACGTCCATCTGGTATGATGCAGCGATAGACCCTCGGAGATAAGTCGGCTAGTGACCAATGTATTGAATCGCGACGCAATTTCTGTGTTGCATCGTCATTAGGATGGTGGGAATGTCGCAATTAACTGTCAAATTTGCGTCGGATTCCCGAAACTTTACTCGTAGGACAACGTTCATGTGGTGACCCAGGCAGTAATAAATGCTTGGACATAAATCTGCTGGTAGACGATGTACTGAAAACCATCGCAGTATGTGTTCTATCGTCATTGAGAGGATGAGAGAAAATAAAATTAACTCTCAGTTTTGCGTCGGATTTGAAAACTAGATGACAAAACGCGACCATCCGGTGACCGACGCACCAATAGACCCTTGTAGATAGTTACGCTAGACATCGATGTATTGAATCGCGACGCAATTTCTGTGTTGCAACGTCGTTAGGATGGTGGGAATGTCGCAATTAATTGTCAAATTTGCGTCGGATTTGAAAACAAGACTGACAAAGAGCGAACATCCGGGGACCGAGGCACCAATAGACCCTTATAGATAGTTACGCTAGACATCAATATACTGAATCGCGACGCTATTGGTGTGTTCCGTCGACCATACCAGGATCTGACGGTGAGAATTAGCTGAGAGTTTTGAGTCGGAGACAAGAAACTTGACAGCCAAATTGTACATCCATCTGGTATGAAGCAGCGTTAGACCCTCGGAGTTAGGTCGACTAGTGACCAATGTATTGAATCGCGACGCAATTTCTGTGTTGCATCGTCATTAGGATGGTGGGAATGTCGCAATTAACTGTCAAATTTGCGTCGGATTCCCGAAACTTTATTCGTAGGACAACGTTCATGTGGTGACCCAGGCAGCAATAGATGCTTGGAGATAAATCTGCTGGTAGACGATGTTCTGGAAACCATCGCAGAATGTGTGTTCCATCGTAATTGAGAGTATGAGAGGAATACAATTAACTGTCAGTTTTGCGTCGGATTTGAAAACTAGACTGACAAAGCGCGACCATCCGGTGACCGAAGCACAATTAGACCCTTGTAGATAGTTACGCTAGACATCAATGTACTGAATCGCGACGATATTTGTGTGTTCCGTCGTCCATACCAGGATCTGACGGTAAGAATTAGCTGAGAGTTTTGAGTCGGAGACAAGAAACTTGACAGCCAAATTGTACATCCATCTGGTATGAAGCAGCGTTAGACCCTCGGAGTTAGGTCGGCTAGTGACCAATGTATTGAATCGCGACGCAATTTCTGTGTTGCATCGTCATTAGGATGGTGGGAATGTCGCAATTAACTGTCAAATTTGCGTCGGATTCCCGAAACTTTACTCGTAGGACAACGTTCATGTGGTGACCCAGGCAGTAATAGATGCTTGGAGATAAATCTGCTGATAGACGATGTACTGAAAACCATCGCAGTATGTGTTCTATCGTCATTGAGAGGATGAGAGAAAATAAAATTAACTGTCAGTTTTGCGTCGGATTTGAAAACTAGATGACAAAACGCGACCATCCGGTGACCGAGGCACCAATAGACCCTTGTAGATAGTTACGCTGGACATCGATCTATTGAATCGCGACGCTATTTGTGTGTTCCATCGTCAATACCAGGATCTGACGGTAAGAATTAACTGTGAGTTACGAGTCGGAGACAAGATACTTGACAGCCAAATTGTACATCTATCTGGTATGAGGCAGCGTTAGACCCTCGGAGATAAGTCGGCTAGTGACCAATGTATTGAATCGCGACGCAATTTCTGTGTTGCATCGTCATTAGGATGGTGGGAATGTCTCAATTAACTGTCAAATTTGCGTCGGATTCCCGAAACTTTACTCGCATGTGGTAACCCAGAGATGCTTGGAGATAAATCTGCTGGAAGACGATGTTCTGAAAACCATCGCAGTATGTGTGTTCCATCGTAATTGAGAGTACTTGAGGAATAAAATTAACTATCAGTTTTGCGTCGGATTTGAAAACTAGACTGACAAAGCGCGACCATCCCGTGACCGAGGCACCAATAGACCCTTGTAGATAGTTACGCTAGACATTGATGTATTGAATCCCGACGCCATTTTTGTGTTCCATCGTCAATACCAAGATCTGACGGTAAGAATTAACTGTGAGTTATGAGAGGGAGAACACAAACTTGACTGCCAAAGAATACGTCCATCTGGTATGATGCAGCGATAGACCCTCGGAGATAAGTCAGCTAGTGACCAATGTATTTAATCGCGACGCAATTTCTGTGTTGCAACGTCGTTAGGATGGTGGGAATGTCGCAATTAATTGTCAAATTTGCGTCGGATTTGAAAACTAGACTGACAAAGAGAGAACATCCGGTGACCGAGGCACCAATAGACCCTTGTAGATAGTTACGCTAGACATCGATGTATTGAATCGCGACGCAATTTCTGTGTTGCAACGTCGTTAGGATGGTGGGAATGTCGCAATTAACTGTCAAATTTGCGTCGGATTTGAAAACAAGACTGACAAAGAGCGAACATCCGGGGACCGAGGCACCAATAGACCCTTATAGATAGTTACGCTAGACATCAATATCCTGAATCGCGACGCTATTGGTGTGTTCCGTCGACCATACCAGGATCTGATGGTGAGAATTAGCTGAGAGTTTTGAGTCGGAGACAAGAAACTTGACAGCCAAATTGTACATCCATCTGGTATGAAGCAGCGTTAGACCCTCGGAGTTAGGTCGGCTAGTGACCAATGTATTGAATCGCGACGCAATTTCTGTGTTGCATCGTCATTAGGATGGTGGGAATGTCGCAATTAACTGTCAAATTTGCGTCGGATTCCCGAAACTTTATTCGTAGGACAACGTTCATGTGGTGACCCAGGCAGTAATAGATGCTTGGAGATAAATCTGCTGGAAGACGATGTTCTGGAAACCATCGCAGAATGTGTGTTCCATCGTAATTGAGAGTATGAGAGGAATACAATTAACTGTCAGTTTTGCGTCGGATTTGAAAACTAGACTGACAAAGCGCGACGATCCGGTGACCGAAGCACAATTAGACCCTTGTAGATAGTTACGCTAGACATCAATGTACTGAATCGCGACGATATTTGTGTGTTCCGTCGTCCATACCAGGATCTGACGGTGAGAATTAGCTGAGAGTTTTGAGTCGGAGACAAGAAACTTGACAGCCAAATTGTACATCCATCTGGTATGAAGCAGCGTTAGACCCTCGGAGTTAGGTCGGCTAGTGACCAATGTATTGAATCGCGACGCAATTTCTGTGTTGCATCGTCATTAGGATGGTGGGAATGTCGCAATTAACTGTCAAATTTGCGTCGGATTCCCGAAACTTTACTCGTAGGACAACGTTCATGTGGTGACCCAGGCAGTAATAGATGCTTGGAGATAAATCTGCTGGTAGACGATGTACTGAAAACCATCGCAGTATGTGTTCTATCGTCATTGAGAGGATGAGAGAAAATAAAATTAACTGTCAGTTTTGCGTCGGATTTGAAAACTAGATGACAAAACGCGACCATCCGGTGACCGAGGCACCAATAGACCCTTGTAGATAGTTACGCTGGACATCGATCTATTGAATCGCGACGCTATTTGTGTGTTCCATCGTCAATACCAGGATCTGACGGTAAGAATTACCTGTGAGTTACGAGTCGGAGACAAGAAACTTGACAGCCAAATTGTACATCTATCTGGTATGAGGCAGCGTTAGACCCTCGGAGATAAGTCGGCTAGTGACCAATGTATTGAATCGCGACGCAATTTCTGTGTTGCATCGTCATTAGGATGGTGGGAATGTCTCAATTAACTGTCAAATTTGCGTCGGATTCCCGAAACTTTACTCGCAGGAGAAGGATCATGTGGTAACCCAGAGATGCTTGCAGATAAATCTGCTGGAAGACGATGTTCTGAAAACCATCGCAGTATGTGTGTTCCATCGTAATTGAGAGTACTTGAGGAATAAAATTAACTATCAGTTTTGCGTCGGATTTGAAAACTAGACTGACAAAGCGCGACCATCCCGTGACCGAGGCACCAATAGACCCTTGTAGATAGTTACGCTAGACATTGATGTATTGAATCCCGACGCCATTTTTGTGTTCCATCGTCAATACCAAGATCTGACGGTAAGAATTAACTGTGAGTTATGAGAGGGAGAAAACAAACTTGACTGCCAAAGAATACGTCCATCTGGTATGATGCAGCGATAGACCCTCGGAGATAAGTCGGCTAGTGACCAATGTATTTAATCGCGACGCAATTTCTGTGTTGCAACGTCGTTAGGATGGTGGGAATGTCGCAATTAATTGTCAAATTTGCGTCGGATTTGAAAACTAGACTGACAAAGAGAGAACATCCGGTGACCGAGGCACCAATAGACCCTTGTAGATAGTTACGCTAGACATCGATGTATTGAATCGCGACGCAATTTCTGTGTTGCAACGTCGTTAGGATGGTGGGAATGTCGCAATTAACTGTCAAATTTGCGTCGGATTTGAAAACAAGACTGACAAAGAGCGAACATCCGGGGACCGAGGCACCAATAGACCCTTATAGATAGTTACGCTAGACATCAATATCCTGAATCGCGACGCTATTGGTGTGTTCCGTCGACCATACCAGGATCTGATGGTGAGAATTAGCTGAGAGTTTTGAGTCGGAGACAAGAAACTTGACAGCCAAATTGTACATCCATCTGGTATGAAGCAGCGTTAGACCCTCGGAGTTAGGTCGGCTAGTGACCAATGTATTGAATCGCGACGCAATTTCTGTGTTGCATCGTCATTAGGATGGTGGGAATGTCGCAATTAACTGTCAAATTTGCGTCGGATTCCCGAAACTTTATTCGTAGGACAACGTTCATGTGGTGACCCAGGCAGTAATAGATGCTTGGAGATAAATCTGCTGGAAGACGATGTTCTGGAAACCATCGCAGAATGTGTGTTCCATCGTAATTGAGAGTATGAGAGGAATACAATTAACTGTCAGTTTTGCGTCGGATTTGAAAACTAGACTGACAAAGCGCGACGATCCGGTGACCGAAGCACAATTAGACCCTTGTAGATAGTTACGCTAGACATCAATGTACTGAATCGCGACGATATTTGTGTGTTCCGTCGTCCATACCAGGATCTGACGGTGAGAATTAGCTGAGAGTTTTGAGTCGGAGACAAGAAACTTGACAGCCAAATTGTACATCCATCTGGTATGAAGCAGCGTTAGACCCTCGGAGTTAGGTCGGCTAGTGACCAATGTATTGAATCGCGACGCAATTTCTGTGTTGCATCGTCATTAGGATGGTGGGAATGTCGCAATTAACTGTCAAATTTGCGTCGGATTCCCGAAACTTTACTCGTAGGACAACGTTCATGTGGTGACCCAGGCAGTAATAGATGCTTGGAGATAAATCTGCTGGTAGACGATGTACTGAAAACCATCGCAGTATGTGTTCTATCGTCATTGAGAGGATGAGAGAAAATAAAATTAACTGTCAGTTTTGCGTCGGATTTGAAAACTAGATGACAAAACGCGACCATCCGGTGACCGAGGCACCAATAGACCCTTGTAGATAGTTACGCTGGACATCGATCTATTGAATCGCGACGCTATTTGTGTGTTCCATCGTCAATACCAGGATCTGACGGTAAGAATTAACTGTGAGTTACGAGTCGGAGACAAGAAACTTGACAGCCAAATTGTACATCTATCTGGTATGAGGCAGCGTTAGACCCTCGGAGATAAGTCGGCTAGTGACCAATGTATTGAATCGCGACGCAATTTCTGTGTTGCATCGTCATTAGGATGGTGGGAATGTCTCAATTAACTGTCAAATTTGCGTCGGATTCCCGAAACTTTACTCGCAGGAGAAGGATCATGTGGTAACCCAGAGATGCTTGCAGATAAATCTGCTGGAAGACGATGTTCTGAAAACCATCGCAGTATGTGTGTTCCATCGTAATTGAGAGTACTTGAGGAATAAAATTAACTATCAGTTTTGCGTCGGATTTGAAAACTAGACTGACAAAGCGCGACCATCCCGTGACCGAGGCACCAATAGACCCTTGTAGATAGTTACGCTAAACATTGATGTATTGAATCCCGACGCCATTTTTGTGTTCCATCGTCAATACCAAGATCTGACGGTAAGAATTAACTGTGAGTTATGAGAGGGAGAAAACAAACTTGACTGCCAAAGAATACGTCCATCTGGTATGATGCAGCGATAGACCCTCGGAGATAAGTCGGCTAGTGACCAATGTATTTAATCGCGACGCAATTTCTGTGTTGCAACGTCGTTAGGATGGTGGGAATGTCGCAATTAATTGTCAAATTTGCGTCGGATTTGAAAACTAGACTGACAAAGAGAGAACATCCGGTGACCGAGGCACCAATAGACCCTTGTAGATAGTTACGCTAGACATCGATGTATTGAATCGCGACGCAATTTCTGTGTTGCAACGTCGTTAGGATGGTGGGAATGTCGCAATTAACTGTCGAATTTGCGTCGGATTTGAAAACAAGACTGACAAAGAGCGAACATCCGGGGACCGAGGCACCAATAGACCCTTATAGATAGTTACGCTAGACATCAATATCCTGAATCGCGACGCTATTGGTGTGTTCCGTCGACCATACCAGGATCTGATGGTGAGAATTAGCTGAGAGTTTTGAGTCGGAGACAAGAAACTTGACAGCCAAATTGTACATCCATCTGGTATGAAGCAGCGTTAGACCCTCGGAGTTAGGTCGGCTAGTGACCAATGTATTGAATCGCGACGCAATTTCTGTGTTGCATCGTCATTAGGATGGTGGGAATGTCGCAATTAACTGTCAAATTTGCGTCGGATTCCCGAAACTTTATTCGTAGGACAACGTTCATGTGGTGACCCAGGCAGTAATAGATGCTTGGAGATAAATCTGCTGGAAGACGATGTTCTGGAAACCATCGCAGAATGTGTGTTCCATCGTAATTGAGAGTATGAGAGGAATACAATTAACTGTCAGTTTTGCGTCGGATTTGAAAACTAAACTGACAAAGCGCGACCATCCGGTGACCGAAGCACAATTAGACCCTTGTAGATAGTTACGCTAGACATCAATGTACTGAATCGCGACGATATTTGTGTGTTCCGTCGTCCATACCAGGATCTGACGGTGAGAATTAGCTGAGAGTTTTGAGTCGGAGACAAGAAACTTGACAGCCAAATTGTACATCCATCTGGTATGAAGCAGCGTTAGACCCTCGGAGTTAGGTCGGCTAGTGACCAATGTATTGAATCGCGACGCAATTTCTGTGTTGCATCGTCATTAGGATGGTGGGAATGTCGCAATTAACTGTGAGATTTGCGTCGGATTCCCGAAACTTTACCCGTAGGACAACGTTCATGTGGTGACCCAGGCAGTAATAGATGCTTGGAGATAAATCTGCTGGTAGACGATGTACTGAAAACCATCGCAGTATGTGTTCTATCGTCATTGAGAGGATGAGAGAAAATAAAATTAACTGTCAGTTTTGCGTCGGATTTGAAAACTTGATGACAAAACGCGACCATACGGTGACCGAGGCACCAATAGACCCTTGTAGATAGTTACGCTGGACATCGATCTATTGAATCGCGACGCTATTTGTGTGTTCCATCGTCAATACCAGGATCTGACGGTAAGAATTAACTGTGAGTTATGAGAGGGAGAAAACAAACTTGACTGCCAAAGAGTACGTCCATCTGGTATGAGGCAGCGAAAGACCCTCGGAGATAAGTCGGCTAGTGACCAATGTATTTATTCGCGACGCAATTACTGTGTTGCAACGTCGTTAGGATGGTGGGAATGTCGCAATTAATTGTCAAATTTGCGTCGGATTTGAAAACTAGACTGACAAAGAGAGAACATCCGGTGACCGAGGCACCAATAGACCCTTGTAGATAGTTACGCTAGACATCGATGTTCTGAATCGCGACGCTATTTGTGTGTTCCATGGTCGATACCAGGATCTGACGGTAAGAATTAACTGTGAGTTACGAGTCGGAGACAAGAAACTTGACAGCCAAATTGTACATCCATCTGGTATGAGGCAGCGTTAGACCCTCGGAGATAAGTCGGCTAGTGACCAATGTATTGAATCGCGACGCAATTTCTGTGTTGCATCGTCATTAGGATGGTGGGAATGTCTCAATTAACTGTCAAATTTGCGTCTGATTCCCGAAACTTTACTCGCAGGAGAACGATCATGTGGTGACCCAGAGATGCTTGGAGATAAATCTGCTGGAAGACGATGTTCTGAAAACCATCGCAGTATGTGTGTTCCATCGTAATTGAGAGTACTTGTGGAATAAAATTAACTATCAGTTTTGCGTCGGATTTGAAAACTAGACTGACAAAGCGCGACCATCCCGTGACCGAGGCACCAATAGACCCTTGTAGATAGTTACGCTAGACATTGATGTATTGAATCCCGACGCCATTTTTGTGTTCCATCGTCAATACCAAGATCTGACGGTAAGAATTAACTGTGAGTTATGAGAGGGAGAAAACAAACTTGACTGCCAAAGAATACGTCCATCTGGTATGATGCAGCGATAGACTCTCGGAGATAAGTCGGCTAGTGACCAATGTAGTGAATCGCGACGCAATTTCTGTGTTGCAACGTCGTTAGGATGGTGGGAATGTCACAATTAACTGTCAAATTTGCGTCGGATTTGAAAACAAGACTGACAAAGAGCGAACATCCGGTGACCGAGGCACCAATAGACCCTTATAGATAGTTACGCTAGACATCAGTGTACTGAATCGCGACGCTATTTGTGTGTTCCGTCGTCCATACCAGAATCTGACGGTGAGAAGTAGCTGAGAGTTTTGAGTCGGAGACAAGAAACTTGACAGCCAAATTGTAAATCCATCTGGTATGAAGCAGCGTTAGACCCTCGGAGTTAGGTCGGCTAGTGACCAATGTATTGAATCGCGACGCAATTTCTGTGTTGCATCGTCATTAGGATGGTGGGAATGTCGCAATTAACTGTCAAATTTGCGTCGGATTCCCGAAACTTTATTCGTAGGACAACGTTCATGTGGTGACCCAGGCAGTAATAGATGCTTGGAGATAAATCTGCTGGAAGACGATGTTCTGGAAACCATCGCAGAATGTGTGTTCCATCGTAATTGAGAGTATGAGAGGAATACAATTAACTGTCAGTTTTGCGTCGGATTTGAAAACTAGACTGACAAAGCGCGACGATCCGGTGACCGAAGCACAATTAGACCCTTGTAGATAGTTACGCTAGACATCAATGTACTGAATCGCGACGATATTTGTGTGTTCCGTCGTCCACACCAGGATCTGACGGTGAGAATTAGCTGAGAGTTTTGAGTCGGAGACAAGAAACTTGACAGCCAAATTGTACAACATCTGGTAGGATGCAGCGTTAGACCCTCGGAGGTAAGTCGGCTAGTGACCAATGTATTGAATCGCGACGCAATTTCTGTGTTGCTTCGTCATTAGGATAGTGGGAATGTCGCAATTAACTGACAAATTTGCGTCGGATTCCCGAAACTTTACTCGCAGGAGAACGATCATGTGGTGAACCAGGCATGCTAAGAGATAAATCTCCTGGAAGACGATGTTCTGAAAACCATCGCAGTATGTGGGTTCCATCGTAATTGAGAGTATGGGAGGAATAAAATTAACTGACAATCTTGCGTCGGATATGTAAACTAGACTGACAAAACGCGACCATCCGGTGACCGAGGCACCGATAGACCCTTGTAGATAATTACGCTATACATCGATCTATTGAATCGCGACGCCATTTGTGTGTTCCATTGTCAATACCAAGACCTGACAATAAGAATTAACTGTGAGTTATGAGAGGGAGAAAACAAACTTGACTGCCAAAGAGTACGTCCATCTGGTATGAGGCAGCGATAGACCCTCGGAGATAAGTCGGCTTGTGACCAATGTATTGAATCGCGACGCAATTTCTGTGTTGCATCGTAATTAGGATGGTGCGAATGTCGCAATTAACTGTCAAATTTGCGTCGGATTCCCGAAACTTTACTCGTAGGACAACGATCATGTGGTGACCAAGGCATGCTCGGAGATAAATCTGCTGGAAGACGATAATCTGAAAACCATCGCAGTATGTGTGTTCCATCGTAATTGAGAGTATTGGAGGAATAATATTAACTGCCAATCTTGCGTCGGATATGTAAACTAGACTGACAAAACGCGACCATCCGGTGACAGAGGCACCAATAGACCCTTATAGATAGTTACGCTAGACATCGATGTACTGAATCGCGACGCTATTTGTGTGTTCAATGGTCGATACCAGGATGTGACGGTAAGAATTAACTGTGAGTTACGTGTCGCAGACAAGAAACTTGACAGCCAAATTGTACATCCATCTGGTATGAGGCAGCGTTAGACCCTCGGAGATAAGTCGGCTAGTGACCAATGTATTGAATCGCGACGCAATTTCTGTGTTGCATCGGCATTAGTATGGTGGGATAGTCGCAATTAACTGTCAAATTTGCGTCGGATTCCCGAAACTTTACTCGTAGGACAACGATCATGTGGTGACCAAGGCATGCTCGGAGATAAATCTGCAGGAAGACAATGTTCTGAAAACCATCGCAGTATGTGTGTTCCATCGTAATTGAGAGTACTTGAGGAATAAAATTAACTATCAGTTTTGCGTCGGATTTGAAAACTAGACTGACAAAGCGCGACCATCCGGGGACCGAGGCACCGATAGACCCTTGTAGATAATTACGCTATACATCGATCTATTGAATCGCGACGTCATTTGTGTGTTCCGTCGTCAATACCAAGATCTGACAATAAGAATTAACTGTGAGTTATGAGAGGGAGAAAACAAACTTGACTGCCAAAGAGTACGTCCATCTGGTATGAGGCAGCGATAGACCCTCGGAGATAAGTCGGATAGTGACCAATGTATTGAATCGCGACGCAATTTCTGTGTTGCATCGTCATTAGGATGGTGGGAATGTCGCTATTAACTGTCAAATTTGCGTCGGATTCCCGAAACTTTACTCGTAGGACAACGTTCATGTGGTGACCCAGGCAGTAATAGATGCTTGGAGATAAATCTGCTGGTAGACGATGTACTGAAAACCATCGCAGTATGTGTTCTATCGTCATTGAGAGGATGAGAGAAAATAAAATTAACTGTCAGTTTTGCGTCGGATTTGAAAACTAGATGACAAAACGCGACCATCCGGTGACCGAGGCACCAATAGACCCTTGTAGATAGTTACGCTGGACATCGATCTATTGAATCGCGACGCTATTTGTGTGTTCCATCGTCAATACCAGGATCTGACGGTAAGAATTAACTGTGAGTTATGAGGGAGAAAACAAACTTGACTGCCAAAGAGTACGTCCATCTGGTATGAGGCAGCGATAGACCCTCGGAGATAAGTCGGCTAGTGACCAATGTATTTAATCGCGACGCAATTTCTGTGTTGCAACGTCGTTAGGATGGTGGGAATGTCGCAATTAATTGTCAAATTTGCGTCGGATTTGAAAACTAGACTGACAAAGAGAGAACATCCGGTGACCGAGGCACCAATAGACCCTTGTAGATAGTTACGCTAGACATCGATGTACCGAATCGCGACGCTATTTGTGTGTTCCATGGTTGATAACAGGATCTGACGGTAAGAATTAACTGTGAGTTATGAGTCGGAGACAAGAAACTTGACAGCCAAATTGTACATCCATCTGGTATGAGGCAGCGTTAGACCCTCGGAGATAAGTCGGCTAGTGACCAATGTATTGAATCGCGACGCAATTTCTGTGTTGCATCGTCATTAGGATGGTGCGAATGTCGCAATTAACTGTCAAATTTGCGTCGGATTCCCGAAACTTTACTCGAAGGACAACGATCATGTGGTGACCAAGGCATGCTCGGAGATAAATCTGCTGGAAGACGATAATCTGAAAACCATCGGAGTATGTGTGTTCCATCGTAATTGAGAGTATGGGAGGAATAATATTAACTGCCAATCTTGCGTCGGATATGTAAACTAGACTGACAAAACGCGACCATCCGGTGACCGAGGCACCAATAGACCCTTGTAGATAGTTACGCTATACATCGATCTATTGAATCGCGAAGCCATTTGTGTGTTCCATCGTCAATACCAAGATCTGACGGTAAGAATTAACTGTGAGTTATGAGTGGGAGAAAACAAACTTGACTGCCAAAGAGTACGTCCATCTGGTATGAGGCAGCTATAGACCCTCGGAGATAAGTCGGCTAGTGACCAATGTATTTAATCGCGACGCAATTTCTGTGTTGCAACGTCGTTAGGATGGTGGGAATGTCGCAATTAATTTTTAAATTTGCGTCGGATTTGAAAACTAGACTGACAAAGAGAGAACATCCGGTGGCCGAGGCACCAATAGACCCTTGTAGATAGTTACGCTAGACATCGATGTATTAAATCGCGACGCTATTGTGTGTTCAATCGTCCATACCAGGATCTTACGGTGAGAATTAGCTGAGCGTTTTGAGTCGGAGACAAGAAACTTGACAGCCAAATTGTACAGCATCTGGTAGGAGGCAGCGTTAGACCCTCGGAGATACGTCGGCTAGTGACCAATGTATTGAATCGCGACGCAATTTCTGTGTTGCATCGTCATTAGGATGGTGGGAATGTCGCAATTAACTGTCAAATTTGCGTCGGATTCCCGAAACTTTAATCGCAGTAGAACGTTCATGTGGTGAACCAGGCATGCTCAGAGATAAATCTGCTGGAAGACGATGTTCTGAAAACCATCGCAGTATGTGGGTTCCATCGTAATTGAGAGTATGGGAGGAATAAAATTAACTGCCAATCTTGCGTCGGATTTGTAAACTAGACTGACAAAACGCGACCATCCGGTGACCGAGGCACCAATACACCCTTGTAGATAGTTACGCTGGACATCGATCTATTGAATCGCGACGCCATTTTTGTGTTCCATCGTCAATACCAAGATCTGACGGTAAGAATTAACTGTGAGTTATAAGAGGGAGAAAACAAACTTGACTGCCAAAGAATACGTCCATCTGGTATGATGCAGCGATAGACCCTCGGAGATAAGTCGGCTAGTGACCAATGTATTGAATCGCGACGCAATTTCTGTGTTGCAACGTCGTTAGGATGGTGGGAATGTCGCAATTAACTGTCAAATTTGCGTCTGATTTGAAAACAAGACTGACCAAAAGCGAACATCCGGTGACCGAGGCACCAATAGACCCTTATAGATAGTTACGCTAGACATCAGTGTACTGAATCGCGACGCTCTTTGTATGTTCCGTCGTCCATACCAGGATCTGACGGTGAGAATTAGCTGAGAGTTTTGAGTCGGAGACAAGAAACTTGACAGCCAAATTGTACATCCATCTGGTATGAAGCATCGTTAGACCCTCGGAGATAAGTCGGCTAGTGACCAATGTATTGAATCGCGACGCAATTTCTGTGTTGCATCGTCATTAGGATGGTGGGAATGTCGCAATTAACTGTCAAATTTGCGTCGGATTCCCGAAACTTTACTCGTAGGACAACGTTCATGTGGTGACCCAGGCAGTAATAGATGCTTGGAGATAAATCTGCTGGTAGACGATGTACTGAAAACCATCGCAGTATGTGTTCTATCGTCATTGAGAGGATGAGAGAAAATAAAATTAACTGTCAGTTTTGCGTCGGATTTGAAAACTAGATGACAAAACGCGACCATCCGGTGACCGAGGCACCAATAGACCCTTGTAGATAGTTACGCTGGACATCGATCTATTGAATCGCGACGCTGTTTGTGTGTTCCATCGTCAATACCAGGATCTCACGGTAAGAATTAACTGTGTGTTATGAGAGGGAGAAAACAAACTTGACTGCCAAAGAGTACGTCCATCTGGTATGAGGCAGCGATAGACCCTCGGAGATAAGTCGGCTAGTGACCAATGTATTGAATCGCGACGCAATTTCTGTGATGCAACGTCGTTAGGATGGTGGGAATGTCGCAATTAACTGTCAAATTTGCGTCGGATTTGAAAACAAGACTGACAAAGAGCGAACATCCGGTGACCGAGGCACCAATAGACCCTTATAGATAGTTACGCTGGACATCGATGTACTGAATTGCGACGCTATTTGTGTGTTCAATGGTCGATACCAGGATCTGACGGTAAGAATTAACTGTGAGTCACGAGTCGCAGACAAGAAACTTGACAGCCAAATTGTACATCCATCTGGTATGAGGCAGCGTTAGACCCTCGGAGATAAGTCGGCTAGTGACCAATGTATTGAATCGCGACGCGATTTCTGTGTTGCATCGGCATTAGGATGGTGGGATAGTCGCAATTAACTCTCAAATTTGCGTCGGATCCCCGAAACATTACTCGTAGGACAACGATCATGTGGTGACCCAGGCAGTAATAGATGCTTGGAGATAATTTTGCTGGAAGACGATGTTCTGGAAACCATCGCAGAATGTGTGTTCCATCGTCATTGAGAGTATGAGAGGAATAAAATTAACTGTCAGTTTTGCGTCGGATTTGAAAACTAGACTGACAAAGCGCGACCATCCGGTGACCGAAGCACAAATAGACTCTTCTAGATAGTTACGCTAGACATCAATGTACCGAATCGAGACGCTATTTGTGTGTTCCGTCGTCCATACCTGGATCTGACGGTGAGAATTAGCTGAGAGTTTTGAGTCGGAGACAAGAAACTTGACAACCAAATTGTACATCCATCTGGTATGAAGCAGCGTTAGACCCTCGGAGATAAGTCGGCTAGTGACCAATGTATTGAATCGCGACGCAATTTCTGTGTTGCATCGTCATTTGGATGGTGGGAATGTCTCAATTAACTGTCAAATTTGCGTCGGTTTCCCGAAACTTTACTCGTAGGACAACGATCATGTGGTGACCAAGGCATGCTCGGAGATAAATCTGCTGGAAGACGATGTTCTGAAAACCATCGCAGTATGTGGGTTCCATCGTAATTGAGAGTATGGGAGGAATAAAATTAACTGCCAATCTTGCGTCGGATTTGTAAACTAGACTGACAAAACGCGACCATCCGGTGACCGAGGCACCAATACACCCTTGTAGATAGTTACGCTGGACATCGATCTATTGAATCGCGACGCCATTTTTGTGTTCCATCGTCAATACCAAGATCTGACGGTAAGAATTAACTGTGAGTTATAAGAGGGAGAAAACAAACTTGACTGCCAAAGAATACGTCCATCTGGTATGATGCAGCGATAGAACCTCGGAGATAAGTCGGCTAGTGACCAATGTATTGAATCGCGACCCAATTTCTGTGTTGCAACGTCGTTAGGATGGTGGGAATGTCGCAATTAACTGTCAAATTTGCGTCTGATTTGAAAACAAGACTGACCAAGAGCGAACATCCGGTGACCGAGGCACCAATAGACCCTTATAGATAGTTACGATAGACATCAGTGTACTGAATCGCGACGCTCTTTGTATGTTCCGTCGTCCATACCAGGATCTGACGGTGAGAATTAGCTGAGAGTTTTGAGTCGGAGACAAGAAACTTGACAGCCAAATTGTACATCCATCTGGTATGAAGCATCGTTAGACCCTCGGAGATAAGTCGGCTAGTGACCAATGTATTGAATCGCGACGCAATTTCTGTGTTGCATCGTCATTAGGATGGTGGGAATGTCGCAATTAATTGTCAAATTTGCGTCGGATTCCCGAAACTTTACTCGTAGGACAACATTCATGTGGTGACCCAGGCAGTAATAGATGCTTGGAGATAAATCTGCTGGTAGACGATGTACTGAAAACCATCGCAGTATGTGTTCTATCGTCATTGAGAGGATGAGAGAAAATAAAATTAACTGTCAGTTTTGCGTCGGATTTGAAAACTAGATGACAAAACGCGACCATCCGGTGACCGAGGCACCAATAGACCCTTGTAGATAGTTACGCTGGACATCGATCTATTGAATCGCGACGCTATTTGTGTGTTCCATCGTCAATACCAGGATCTCACGGTAAGAATTAACTGTGTGTTATGAGAGGGAGAAAACAAACTTGACTGCCAAAGAGTACGTCCATCTGGTATGAGGCAGCGATAGATCCTCGGAGATAAGTCGGCTAGTGACCAATGTATTGAATCGCGACGCGATTTCTGTGTTGCATCGGCATTAGGATGGTGGGATAGTCGCAATTAACTCTCAAATTTGCGTCGGATCCCCGAAACATTACTCGTAGGACAACGATCATGTGGTGACCCAGGCAGTAATAGATTCTTGGAGATAATTTTGCTGGAAGACGATGTTCTGGAAACCATCGCAGAATGTGTGTTCCATCGTCATTGAGAGT
The DNA here is from genome assembly GCF_023897955.1 of Schistocerca gregaria. NCBI lineage: Eukaryota > Metazoa > Arthropoda > Insecta > Orthoptera > Acrididae > Schistocerca > Schistocerca gregaria. Next base: position 1,442,231 of record NW_026061830.1, read on the forward strand.
ATGAGAGGAATAAAATTAACTGTCAGTTTTGCGTCGGATTTGAAAACTAGACTGACAAAGCGCGACCATCCGGTGACCGAAGCACAAATAGACTCTTCTAGATAGTTACGCTAGACATCAATGTACCGAATCGAGACGCTATTTGTGTGTTCCGTCGTCCATACCTGGATCTGACGGTGAGAATTAGCTGAGAGTTTTGAGTCGGAGACAAGAAACTTGACAACCAAATTGTACATCCATCTGGTATGAAGCAGCGTTAGACCCTCGGAGATAAGTCGGCTAGTGACCAATGTATTGAATCGCGACGCAATTTCTGTGTTGCATCGTCATTAGGATGGTGAGAATGTCGCTATTAACTGTCAAATTTGCGTCGGATTCCCGAAACTTTACTCGTAGGACAACGATCATGTGGTGACCAAGGCATGCTCGGAGATAAATCTGCTGGAAGACAATGTTCTGAAAACCATCGCAGTATGTGTGTTCCATCGTAATTGAGAGTATGGGAGGAATAATATTAACTGCCAATCTTGCGTCGGATATGTAAACTAGACTGACAAAACGCGACCATCCGTTGACCGAGGCACATATAGACCCTTGTAGATAATTACGCTATACATCGATCGATTGAATCGCGACGCCATTTGTGCGTTCCATCGTCAATACCAAGATCTGACAATAAGAATTAACTGTGAGTTATGAGAGGGAGAAAACAAACTTGACTGCCAAAGAGTACGTCCATCTGGTATGAGGCAGCGATAGACCCTCGGAGATAAGTCGGCTAGTGACCAATGTATTTAATCGCGACGCAATTTCTGTGTTGCAACGTCGTTAGGATGGTGGGAATGTCGCAATTAATTGTCAAATTTGCGTCGGATTTGAAAACTAGACTGACAAAGAGAGAACATACGGTGACCGAGGCACCAATAGACCCTTGTAGATAGTTACGCTAGACATCGATGTACTGAATCGCGACGCTATTTGTGTGTTCCATGGTTGATACCATGATCTGACGGTAAGAATTAACTGTGAGTTATGAGTCGGAGACAAGAAACTTGACAGCAAAATTGTACATCCATCAGGTATGAGGCAGCGTTAGACCCTCGGAGATAAGTCGGCTAGTGACCAATGTATTGAATCGCGACGCAATTTCTGTGTTGCATCGTCATTAGGATGGTGCGAATGTCGCAATTAACTGTCAAATTTGCGTCGGATTCCCGAAACTTTACTCGTAGGACAACGATCATGTGGTGACCAAGGCATGCTCGGAGATAAATCTGCTGGAAGACGATGTTCTGAAAACCATCGCAGTATGTGTGTTCCATCGTAATTGAGAGTATGGGAGGAATAATATTAACTGCCAATCTTGCGTAGGATATGTAAACTAGACTGACAAAACGCGACCATCCGGTGACCGAGGCACCAATAGACCCTTGTAGATAGTTACGCTATACATCGATCTATTGAATCGCGACGCCATTTGTGTGTTCCATCGTCAATACCAAGATCTGACGGTAAGAATTAACTGTGAGGTATGAGAGGGAGAAAACAAACTTGACTGCCAAAGAGTACGTCCATCTGGTATGAGGCAGCGACAGACTCTCGGAGATAAGTCGGCTAGTGAGCAATGTATTGAATTGCGACGCGATTTCTGTGTTGCATCGGCATTAGGATGGTGGGATAGTCGCAATTAACTCTCAAATTTGCGTCGGATCCCCGAAACTTTACTCGTAGGACAACATCATGTGGTGACCCAGGCAGTAATAGATGCTTGGAGATAAATCTGCTGGAAGACGATGTTCTGGAAACCATCGCAGTATGTGGGTTCCATCGTAATTGAGAGTATGAGAGGAATACAATTAACTGTCAGTTTTGCGTCGGATTTGAAAACAAGACTGACAAAGCGCGACCATCCGGTGACCGAAGCACAAATAGACTCATCTAGATAGTTACGCTAGACATCAATGTTCTGAATCGAGACGCTATTTGTGTGTTCCGTCGTCCATACCAGGATCTGACGGTGAGAATTAGCTGAGAGTTTTGAGTCGGAGACAAGAAACTTGACAGCCAAATTGTACATCCATCTTGTATGAAGCAGCGTTAGACCCTCGGAGATAAGTCGGCTAGTGACCAATGTATTGAATCGCGACGCAATTTCTGTGTTGCATCGTCATTAGGATGGTGGGAATGTCGCAATTAACTGTCAAATTTGCGTCGGATTCCCGAAACTTTACTCGTAGGACAACGATCATGTGGTGACCAAGGCATGCTCGGAGATAAATCTGCTGGAAGACGATGTTCTGAAAACCATCGCAGTATGTGTGTTCCATCGTAATTGAGAGTATGGGAGGAATAATTTTAACTGCCAATCTTGCGTCGGATATGTAAACTAGACTGACAAAACGCGACAATCCGGTGACCAAAGCACCAATAGACCCTTGTAGATAGTTACGCTAGACATCGATGTACTGAATCGCGACGCTATTTGTGTGTTCCGTCGTCCATACCAGGATCTGACGGTGAGAATTAGCTGAGAGTTTTGAGTCGGAGACAAGAAACTTGACAGCCAAATTGTACATCCATCTGGTATGAAGCAGCGTTAGACCCTCGGAGATAAGTCGGCTAGTGACCAATGTATTGAATCGCGACGCAATTTCTGTGTTGCAACGTCGTTAGGATGGTGGGAATGTCGCAATTAATTCTCAAATTTGCGTCGGATTTGAAAACTAGACTCACAACGGGCGAACATCCGGTGACCGAGGCACCAATAGACGCTTGTAGATAGTTACGCTAGACATCGATGTATTGGATCGCGACGCTATTTGTGTGTTCCATCGTCGATACCAGGATCTGACTGTAAGAATTAACTGTGAATTTTGAGTAGGATACAAGGAACTTGACAGCCAAATTGTACATCCATCTGGTATGAGACAGCGTTAGACCTTCGGAGATAAGTCGGCTAGTGACCAATGTACTGAATCGCGACGCAATTTCTGTGTTGCATCGTCATTAGGATGGTGGGAATGTCGCAATTAACTGTCAAATTTGCGTCGGATTCCCGAAACTTTACTCGTAGGACAACGTTCATGTGGTGACCCAGGCAGTAATAGATGCTTGGAGATAAATCTGCTGGTAGACGATGTACTGAAAACCATCGCAGTATGTGTTCTATCGTCATTGAGAGGATGAGAGAAAATAAAATTAACTGTCAGTTTTGCGTCGGATTTGAAAACTAGATGACAAAACGCGACCATCCGTTGACCGAGGCACCAATTGACCCTTGTAGATAGTTACGCTGGACATCGATCTATTGAATCGCGACGCTATTTGTGTGTTCCATCGTCAATACCAGGATCTGACGGTAAGAATTAACTGTGAGTTATGAGAGGGAGAAAACAAATTTGACTGCCAAAGAGTACGTCCATCTGGTATGAGGCAGCGATAGACCCTCGGAGATAAGTCGGCTAGTGACCAATGTATTTAATCGCGACGCAATTTCTGTGTTGCAACGTCGTTAGGATGGTGGGAATGTCGCAATTAATTCTCAAATTTGCGTCGGATTTGAAAACTAGACTGACAAAGAGAGAACATCCGGTGACCGAGGCACCAATAGACCCTTGTAGATAGTTACGCTAGACATCGATGTACTGAATCGCGACGCTATTTGTGTGTTCCATGGTCGATACCAGGATCTGACGGTAAGAATTAACTGTGAGTTTTGAGTCGGAGACAAGAAACTTGACAGCCAAATTGTACATCCATCTGGTATGAAGCAGCGTTAGACCCTCGGAGATAAGTCGGCTAGTGACCAATGTATTGAATCGCGACGCAATTTCTGTGTTGCATCGTCATTAGGATGGTGGGAATGTCGCAATTAACTGTCAAATTTGCGTCGGATTCCCGAAACTTTACTCGTAGGACAACGATCATGTGGTGACCAAGGCATGCTCGGAGATAAATCTGCTGGAAGACGACGTTCTGAGAACCATCGCAGTATGTGTGTTCCATCGTAATTGAGAGTATGGGAGGTATAAAATTAACTGCCAATCTTGCGTCGGATTTGTAAACTAGACTGACAAAACGCGACAATCCGGTGACCGAGGCACCAATAGGCCCTTGTAGTTAGTTACGCTATACATCGATCTATTGAATCGCGACGCCATTTGTGTGTTCCATCGTCAATACCAAGATCTGACAATAAGAATTAACTGTGAGTTATGAGAGGGAGAAAACAAACTTGACTGCCAAAGAGTACGTCCATCTGGTATGAGGCAGCGATAGACCCTCGGAGATAAGTCGACTAGTGACCAGATGGATGTACAATTTGGCTGTCAAGTTTCTTGTCTCCGACTCAAAACTCTCAGCTAATTCTCACCGCCAGATCCTGGTATGGACAACGGAACACACAAATAGCGTCTCGATTCAGTACATTGATGTCTAGCGTAACTATCTAGATGAGTCTATTTGTGCTTCGGTCACCGGATGGTCGCGCTTTGTCAGTCTAGTTTTCAAATCCGACGCAAAACTGACAGTTAATTGTATTCCTCTCATACTCTCTATTACGATGGAACACACATTCTGCGATGGTTTCCAGAACATCGTCTTCCAGCAGATTTATCTCCAAGCATCTATTACTGCCTGGGTCACCACATGATCATTGTCCTACGAGTAAAGTTTCGGGGATCCAACGCAAATTTGAGAGTTAATTGCGACTATCCCACCATCCTAATGCCGATGCAACACAGAAATCGCGTCGCGATTCAATACATTGGTCACTAGCCGACTTACTCCGAGGGTCTAACGCTGCCTCATACCAGATGGATGTACAATTTGGCTGTCAATTTTCTTGTCTCCGACTCGTAACTCACAGTTAATTCTTACCGTCAGATCCTGGTATCGACCATGGAACACACAAATAGCGTCGTGATTCAGTACATCGATGTCTAGCGTAACTATCTAGAAAGGTCTATTGGTGCCTCGGTCTCCGGATGTTCTCTCTTTGTCAGTCTAGTTTTCAAATCCGACGCAAATTTGACAATTAATTGCGACATTCCCACCATCCTAACGACGTTGCAATACAGAAATTGCGTCGCGATTAAATACATTGGTCACTAGCCGACTTATCTCCGAGGGTCTAACGCTGCTTTATACCAGATGGATGTATAATTTGGCTGTCAAGTTTCTTATCCCCGACTCAAAACTCTCAGCTAATTCTCACCGTCAGATCCTGGTATGGACGACGGAACACACAAATAGCGTCGTGATTCAGTACATTGATGTGTAGCGTAACCATCTATAAGGGTCTATTGGTGCCTCGGTCACCGGATGTTCGCTCTTGGTCAGTCTTGTTTTCAAATCCGACGCAAATTTGACAGTTAATTGCGACATTCCCACCATCCTAACGACGTTGCATCACAGTAATTGCGTCGCGATTCAATACATTGGTCACTAGCCGACTTATCTCCGAGGGTCTATCGCTGCCTCATACCAGATGGACGTACTCTTTGGCAGTCAAGTTTGTTTTCTCCCTCTCATAACTCACAGTTAATTCTTATTGTCAGATCTTGGTATTGACGATGGAACACACAAATGGCGTCGCGATTCAATAGATCAATGTATAGCGAAACTATCTACAAGGGTCTATTGGTGCCTCGGTCACCGGATTGTCGCGTTTTGTCAGTCTAGTTTACATATCCGACGCAAGATTCGCAGTTAAAATTATTCCTCCCATACTCTCAATTACGATGGAACACACATACTGCGATGGTTTTCAGAACATCGTCTTCCAGCAGATTTATCTCCGAGCATGCCTTGGTCACCACATGATCGTTGTCCTAAGAGTAAAGTTTCGGGAATCCGACGCAAATTTGACAGTTAATTGCGACATTCGCAATATATAAATGACGATGCAACACAGAAATTGCGTCGCGATTCAATACATTGGTCACTAGCCGACTTATCTCCGAGGGTCTAACGCTGCTTCATACCAGATGGATGTATAATTTGGCTGTCAAGTGTGTTGTCTCCGACTCAAAACTCTCAGCTAATTCTCACCGTCAGATCCTGGTATGGACGACGGAACACACAAATAGCGTCGTGATTCAGTACATTGATGTGTAGCGTAACTATCTATAAGGGTCTATTGGTGCCTCGGTCACCGGATGTTCGCTCTTGGTCAGTCTTGTTTTCATATCCGACGCAAATTTGACAGTTAATTGCGACATTCCCACCATCCTAACGACGTTGCATCACAGAAATTGCGTCGCGATTCAATACATTGTTCACTAGCCGACTTATCTCCGAGGGTCTATCGCTGCCTCATACCAGATGGACGTACTCTTTGGCAGTCAAGTTTGTTTTCTCCCTCTCATAACTCACAGTTAATTCTCATTGTCAGATCTTGGTATTGACGATGGAATACACAAATGGCGTCGCGATTCAATAGATCGATGTATAGCGTAACTATCTACAAGGGTCTATTGGTGCGTCGGTCACTGGATGGTCGCGTTTTGTCAGTCTAGTTTACAAATCCGACGCAAGATTGGCAGTTAATATTATTCCTCCCATACTCTCAATTACGATGGAACACACATACTGCGATGGTTTTCAGAACATCGTCTTCCAGCAGATTTATCTCCGAGCATGCCTTGGTCACTACATGATCGTTGTCCTACGAGTAAAGTTTCGGGAATCCGACGCAAATTAGACAGTTAATTGCGACATTCGCACCATCCTAATGACGATGCAACACAGAAATTGCGTCGCGATTCAATACATTGGTCACTAGCCGACTTATCTCCGAGTGTCTAACGCTGCCTCATACCAGATGGATGTACAATTTGGCTGTCAAGTTTCTTGTCTCCGACTCATAACTCACAGTTAATTCTTACCGTCAGATCCTGGTATCGACCATGGTACACACAAATAGCGTCGCGATTCAGTACATCGATGTCTAGCGTAACTATCTACAAGGGTCTATTGGTGCCTCGGTCACCGGATGGTCGCGCTTTGTCAGTCTAGTTTTCAAATCCGACGCAAAACTGATAGTTAATTTTATTCCTCAAGTACTCTCAATTACGATGGAACACACATACTGCGATGGTTTTCAGAACATCGTCTTCCAGCAGATTTATCTCCGAGCATGCCGGGCTCACCACATGATCGTTCTCCTGCGAGTAAAGTTTCAGGAATCCGACGCAAATTTGACAGTTAATTGAGACATTCCCTCCATCCTAATGACGATGCAACACAGAAATTGCGTCGCGATTCAATACATTGGTCACTAGCCGACTTATCTCCGAGGGTCTAACGCTGCCTCTTACCAGATGTAGGCTGTCAAGTTTCTTGTCTCCGACTCAAAACTCTCAGCTAATTCTCACCGTCAGATCCTGGTATGGACGATTGAACACACAAATAGCGTCGCGATTTAATACATCGATGTCTAGCGTCACTATCTATAAGGGTCTATTGGTGCCTCGGTCACCGGAAGTTCGCTCTTTGTCAGACTTGTCTTCAAATCCGACGCAAATTTGACAGTTAATTGCGACATTCCCACCATCCTAACGACGTTGCAACATAGAAATTGCGTCGCGATTCAATACATTGGTCACTAGCCGACTTATCTCGAAGGGTCTATCGCTGCCTCATACCAGATGGACGTACACTTTGGCAGTCAAGTTAGTTTTCTCCCTCTCATAACTCACAGTTAATTCTTACCGTCAGATCCTGCTATTGACGATGGAACCCACAAATAACGTCGCGATTCAATAGATCGATGTCCAGCGTCTACTGGTGCCTCGGTCACCGGATGGTCGCGTTTTGTCATCAAGTTTTCAAATCCGACGCAAGACTGACAGTTAATTTATGTTCTCTCATCTTCTCAATGACGATGGAACACACATACTGCAATGGTTTTCAGAACATCGTCTTCCAGCAGATTTATCTCCGAGCATGCCTGGTTCACCACATGATCGTTCTCCTGCGAGTAAAGTTTCGGAAATCCGACGCAAATTTGACAGTTAATTGAGACATTCCCACCATCCTAGTGACGATGCAACACAGAAATTGCGTCGCGATTCAATACATTGGTCACTAGCCGACTTATCTCCGAGGGTCTAACGCTGCCTCATACGAGATGTTGTACAATTTGGCTGTCAAGTTTCTTGCCTCCGACAAAACTCTCAGCTAATTCTCACCGTCAGATCCTGGTATGGACGATTGAACACACAAATAGTGTCGCGATTTAATACATCGATGTCTAGCGTAACTATCTGTAAGGGTCTATTGGTGCCTCGGTCACCGGATGTTCGCTCTTTGTAAGTCTTGTTTTCAAATCCGACGCAAATTTGACAGTTAATTGCGACATTCCCACCATCCTAACGACGTTGCAACACAGAAATTGCGTCGCGATTCAATACATTGGTCACTAGCCGACTTATCTCGGAGGGTCTATCGCTGCCTCATACCAGATGGACGTACTCTTTGGCAGTCAAGTTTGTTTTCTCCCTCTCATAACTCACAGTTAATTCTTACCGTCAGATCCTGGTATTGACGATGGAACACACAAATAGCGTCGCGATTCAATAGATCGATGTCCAGCGTAACTATCTACAAGGGTCTACTGGTGCCTCGGTCACCGGATGGTCGCGTTTTGTCATCTAGTTTTCAAATCCGACGCAAGGCTGACAGTTAATTTATGTTCTCTCGTCCTCTCAATGACGATGGAACACACATACTGCGATGGTTTTCAGAACATCGTCTTCCAGCAGATTTATCTCCGAGCATGCCTGGTTCACCCCATGATCGTTCTTCTGCGAGTAAAGTTTCGGGAATCCGACGCAAATTTGACAGTTAATTGAGACATTCCCACCATCCTAATGACGATGCAACACAGAAATTGCGTCGCGATCCAATACATTGGTCACTAGCCGATATATCTTCGAGGGTCCTACGCTGCTCATACCAGATGGATGAACAATTTGGCTGTCAAGTTTCTTGTCTCCCTTTCAAACTCACAGCTAATTCTTCCCGTCAGATCCTGGTATCTACTATGGAACACACAAATATCGTCGGGATTCAATACATCAATGTCTAGCGTAACTATCTACAAGGGTCTATTGGTGCCTCGGTCACCGGATGGTCGCGCTTTGTCAGTCTAGTTTTCAAATCCGACGCAAAACTGATAGTTAATTTTATTCCTCAAGTACTCTCAATTACGATGGAACACACATACTGCGATGGTTTTCAGAACATCGTCTTCCAGCAGATTTATCTCCGATCATGCCTGGTTCACCACATGATCGTTCTACTGCGAGTAAAGTTTCAGGAATCCGACGCAAATTTGACAGTTAATTGAGACATTCCCTCCATCCTAATGACGATGCAACACAGAAATTGCGTCGCGATTCAATACATTGGTCACTAGCCGACTTATTTCCGAGGGTCTAACGCTGCCTCCTACCAGATGTAACCTGTCAAGTTTCTTGTCTCCGACTCAAAACTCTCAGCTAATTCTCACCGTCAGATCCTGGTATGGACGATTGAACACACAAATAGCGTCGCGATTTAATACATCGATGTCTAGCGTAACTATCTATAAGGGTCTATTGGTGCCTCGGTCACCGGAAGTTCGCTCTTTGTCAGTCTTGTTTTCAAATCCGACGCAAATTTGACAGTTAATTGCGACATTCCCACCATCCTAACGACGTTGCAACACAGAAATTGCGTCGCGATTCAATACATTGGTCACTAGCCGACTTATCTCGGAGGGTCTATCGCTGCCTCATACCAGATGGACGTACTCTTTGGCAGTCAAGTTTGTTTTCTCCCTCTCATAACTCACAGTTAATTCTTACCGTCAGATCCTGGTATTGACGATGGAACACACAAATAGCGTCGCGAATCAATAGATCGATGTCCAGCGTCTACTGGTGCCTCGGTCACCGGATGGTCGCGTTTTGTCATCAAGTTTTCAAATCCGACGCAAGACTGACAGTTAATTTATGTTCTCTCATCTTCTCAATGACGATGGAACACACATACTGCAATGGTTTTCAGAACATCGTCTTCCAGCAGATTTATCTCCGAGCATGCCTGGTTCACCACATGATCGTTCTCCTGCGAGTAAAGTTTCGGAAATCCGACGCAAATTTGACAGTTAATTGAGACATTCCCACCATCCTAGTGACGATGCAACACAGAAATTGCGTCGCGATTCAATACATTGGTCACTAGCCGACTTATCTCCGAGGGTCTAACGCTGCCTCATACCAGTTGGATGTATAATTTGGGCGTCAAGTTTCTTGTCTCCGACTCAAAACTCTCAGCTAATTCTCACCGTCAGATCCTGGTATGGAAGACGGAACACACAAATAGCGTCGCGATTCAGTACATTGATGTCTAGCGTATAACTATCTATAAGGGTCTATTGGTGCCTCGGTCACCGGATGTTCGCTCTTGGTCAGTCTTGTTTTCAAATCCGACGCAAATTTGACAGTTAATTGCGACATTCCCACCATCCTAACGACGTTGCATCACAGAAATTGCGTCGCGATTCAATACATTGATCACTAGCCGACTTATCTCCGAGGGTCTATCGCTGCCTCATACCAGATGGACGTACTCTTTGGCAGTCAAGTTTGTTTTCTCCCTCTCATAACTCACACAAATTTCGTCGCGATTCAATAGATCGATGTATAGCGTAACTATCTACAAGGGTCTATTGGTGCCTCGGTCACCGGATGGTCGCGTTTTGTCATCTAGTTTTCAAATCCGACGCAAAACTGACAGTTAATTTTATTTTCTCTCATCCTCTCAATGACGATAGAACACATACTGCGATGGTTTTCATTACATCGTCTACCAGCAGATTTATCTCCAAGCATTTATTACTGCCTGGGTCACCACATGAACGTTGTCCTACGAGTAAAGTTTCTCGAATCCGACGCAAATTTGACAGTTAATTGCGACATTCCCACCATCCTAATGACGATGCAACACAGAAATTGCGTCGCGATTCAATACATTGGTCACTAGCCGACTTATCTCCGAGGGTCTATCGCTGCTTCATACCAGATGGATGTACAATTTGGCTGTCAAGTTTCTTGTCTCCGACTCAAAACTCTCAGCTAAATCTCACCGTCAGATTCTGGTATGGACGTCGGAACACACAAATAGCGTCGCGATTCAGTACACTGATGTCTAGCGTAACTATCTATAAGGGTCTATTGGTGCCTCGGTCACCGGATGTTCGCTCTTTGTCAGTCTTGTTTTCAAATCCGACGCAAATTTGACAGTTAATTGCGACATTCCCACCATCCTAACGACGTTGCAACACAGAAATTGCGTCGCGATTCAATACATTGGTCACTAGCCGACTTATCTCCGAGGGTCTATCGCTGCATCATACCAGATGGACGTATTCTTTGGCAGTCAAGTTTGTTTTCTCCCTCATAACTTACAGTTAATTCTTACCGTCAGATCCTGGTATTGACGATGGAACACACAAATAGCGTCGCGATTCAATAGATCGATGTCCAGCGTAACTATCTACAAGGGTCTAATTGTGCTTCGGTTACCGGATGGTCGCGCTTTGTCAGTCTAGTTTTCAAATCCGACGCAAAACTGACAGTTAATTGTATTCCTCTCATACTCTCAATTACGATGGAACACACATTCTACGATGGTTTCCAGAACATCGTCTTCCAGCAGATTTATCTCCAAGCATCTACTACTGCCTGGGTCACCACATGAACGTTGTCCTACGAGTAAAGTTTCGGGAATCCGACGCAAATTTGACAGTTAATTGCGACATTCCCACCATCCTAATGACGATGCAACACAGAAATTGCGTCGCATTTCAATACATTGGTCACTAGCCCACCGAACTCCGAGGGTTTAACGCTGCTTCATACCAGACGGATGTACAATTTGGCTGTCAAGTTTCTTGTCTCCGACTCAAAACTCTCAGCTAATTCTCACCGTCAGATCCTGGTATGGTCGACGGAACACACAAATATCGTCGCGATTCAGTACATTGATGTCTAGCGTAACTATCTACAAGGGTCTAATTGTGCTTCGGTCACCGGATGGACGCGCTTTGTCAGTCTAGTTTTCAAATCCGACGCAAAACTGACAGTTAATTGTATTCCTCTCATACTCTCAATTACGATGGAACACACATTCTGCGATGGTTTCCAGAACATCGTCTTCCAGCAGATTTATCTCCAAGCATCTATTACTGCCTGGATCACCACATGAACGTTGTCCTACGAGTAAAGTTTCGGGAATCCGACGCAAATTTGACAGTTAATTGCGACATTCCCACCATCTTAATGACGATGCAACACAGAAATTGCGTCGCGATTCAATACATTGGTCACTAGCTGACCTAACTCCGAGGGTCTAACGCTGCTTCATACCAGATGGATGCACAATTTGGCTGTCAAGTTTCTTGTCTCCGACTCAAAACTCTCAGCTAATTCTCACCGTCAGATCCTGGTATGGTCGACGGAACACACAAATAGCGTCGCGATTCAGTACATTGATGTCTAGCGTAACTATCTATAAGGGTCTATTGGTGCCTCGGTCACCGGATGTTCGCTCTTTGTCAGTCTTGTTTTCAAATCCGACGCAAATTTGACAGTTAATTGCGACATTCCCACCATCCTAACGACGTTGCAACACAGAAATTGCGTCCCGATTCAATACATTGGTCACTAGCCGGCTTATCTCCGAGGGTCTATCGCTGCCTCATACCAGATGGACGTATTCTTTGGCAGTCAAGTTTGTTTTCTCCCTCTCATAACTCACAGTTAATTCTTACCGTCAGATCCTGGTATTGACGATGGAACACACAAATAGCGTCGCGATTCAATAGATCGATGTAAAGCGTAACTATCTACAAGGGTCTACTGGTACCTCGGTCACCGGATGGTCGCGCTTTGTCAGTCTAGTTTTCAAATCCGACGCAAAACTGATAGTTAATTTTATTCCTCAAGTACTCTCAATTACGATGGAACACAAGTACTGCGATGGTTTTCAGAACATCGTCTTCCAGCAGATTTATCTCCAAGCATGTCTGGGTCACCACATGATCGTTCTCCTGCGAGTAAAGTTTCGGGCATCCGACGCAAATTTGACAGTTAATTGCGACATTCCCACCATCCTAATGACGATGCAACACAGAAATTGCGTCGCGATTCAATACATTGGTCACTAGCCGACCTAACTCCGAGGGCCTAACGCTGCTTCATACCAGATGGATGTACAATTTGGCTGTCAAGTTTCTTGTCTCCCACTCAAAACTCACAGCTAATTCCTACCGTCAGATCTCCGTATTGACGATGGAACACACAAATAGCGGCGCGATTCTATACATCGATGTCCAGCGGAAGTATCTAGAAGGGTCTATTTGTGCCTCGGTCACCGGATGTTCGCCCTTTGTCAGTCTTGTTTTCAAATCCTACGCAAAACTGACAGTTAATATTATTCCTCCCTTAGTCTCAATTACGATGGAACTCACATTCTGCGATGGTTTTCTGAACATCGTCTTCCATCATATTTATCTCCAAGTATCTATTACTGCCTAGGTCACCAATTGAACGTTGTCCTACGAGTAAAGTTTCGGGAATCCGACGCAAATTTGACAGTTAATTGCGACATTCCCACCATCCTAATGACGATGCAACACAGAAATTGCGTCGCGATTCAATACATTGGTCACTAGCTGACCTAACTCCGAGGGTCTAACGCTGCTTCATACCAGATGGATGTACAATTTGGCTGTCAAGTTTCTTGTCTCCGACTCAAAACTCTCAGCTAATTCTCACCGTCAGATCCTGGTATGGACGACGGAACACACAAATATCGTCGCGATTCAGTACATTGATGTCTAGCGTAACTATCTAGAAGGGTCTATTTGTGCTTCGGTCACCGGATGGTCGCGCTTTGTCAGTCTAGTTTTCAAATCCGACGCAAAACTGACAGTTAATTTTATTCCTCCCATAGTCTCAATTACGATGGAACTCACATTCTGCGATGGTTTTCTGAACATCGTCTTCCATCATTTTTATCTCCAAGTATCTATTACTGCCTGGGTCACCACATGAACGTTGTCCTACGAGTAAAGTTTCGGGAATCCGATGCAAATTTGACAGTTAATTGCGACATTCCCACCATCCTAATGACGATGCAACACAGAAATTGCGTCGCGATTCAATACATTGGTCATTAGCCGACTTATCTCCGAGGGCATAACGCTGCTTCATACCAGATGGATGTACAATTTGGCTGTCAAGTTTCTTGTCTCCGGCTCAAATCTCTCAGCTAATTCTCACCGTCAGATCCTGGTATGGTCGACGGAACACACAAATAGCGTCGCGATTCAGTACATTGATGTCTAGCGTAACTATCTACAAGGGTCTATTGGTGCCTCGGTCACCGGATGGTCGCGTTTTGTCAGTCTAGTTTTCAAATCCGACGCAAAACTGATAGTTAATTTTATTCCTCAAGTACTCTCAATTACGATGGAACACACATACTGCGATGGTTTTCAGAACATCGTCTTCCAGCAGATTTATCTCCGAGCATGCCTGGTTCACCACATGATCGTTCTCCTGCGAGTAAAGTTTCGGGAATCCGACGCAAATTTGACAGTTAATTGAGACATTCCCTCCATCCTAATGACGATGCAACACAGAAATTGCGTCGCGATTCAATACATTGGTCACTAGCCGACTTATCTCCGAGGGTCTAACGCTGCCTCCTACCAGATGTAACCTGTCAAGTTTCTTGTCTCCGACTCAAAACTCTCAGCTAATTCTCACCGTCAGATCCTGGTATGGACGATTGAACACACAAATAGCGTCGCGATTTAATACATCGATGTCTAGCGTAACTATCTATAAGGGTCTATTGGTGCCTCGGTCACCGGAAGTTCGCTCTTTGTCAGTCTTGTTTTCAAATCCGACGCAAATTTGACAGTTAATTGCGACATTCCCACCATCCTAACGACGTTGCAACACAGAAATTGCGTCGCGATTCAATACATTGGTCACTAGCCGACTTATCTCGGAGGGTCTATCGCTGCCTCATACCAGATGGACGTACTCTTTGGCAGTCAAGTTTGTTTTCTCCCTCTCATAACTCACAGTTAATTCTTACCGTCAGATCCTGGTATTGACGATGGAACACACAAATAGCGTCGCGAATCAATAGATCGATGTCCAGCGTCTACTGGTGCCTCGGTCACCGGATGGTCGCGTTTTGTCATCAAGTTTTCAAATCCGACGCAAGACTGACAGTTAATTTATGTTCTCTCATCTTCTCAATGACGATGGAACACACATACTGCAATGGTTTTCAGAACATCGTCTTCCAGCAGATTTATCTCCGAGCATGCCTGGTTCACCACATGATCGTTCTCCTGCGAGTAAAGTTTCGGAAATCCGACGCAAATTTGACAGTTAATTGAGACATTCCCACCATCCTAGTGACGATGCAACACAGAAATTGCGTCGCGATTCAATACATTGGTCACTAGCCGACTTATCTCCGAGGGTCTAACGCTGCCTCATACCAGATGGATGTATAATTTGGGCGTCAAGTTTCTTGTCTCCGACTCAAAACTCTCAGCTAATTCTCACCGTCAGATCCTGGTATGGACGACGGAACACACAAATAGCGTCGCGATTCAGTACATTGATGTCTAGCGTAACTATCTATAAGGGTCTATTGGTGCCTCGGTCACCGGATGTTCGCTCTTGGTCAGTCTTGTTTTCAAATCCGACGCAAATTTGACAGTTAATTGCGACATTCCCACCATCCTAACGACGTTGCATCACAGAAATTGCGTCGCGATTCAATACATTGATCACTAGCCGACTTATCTCCGAGGGTCTATCGCTGCCTCATACCAGATGGACGTACTCTTTGGCAGTCAAGTATGTTATCTCCCTCTCATAACTCACACAAATGGCGTCGCGATTCAATAGATCGATGTATAGCGTAACTATCTACAAGGGTCTATTGGTGCCTCGGTCACCGGATGGTCGCGTTTTGTCAGTCTAGTTTTCAAATCCGACGCAAAACTGATAGTTAATTTTATTCCTCAAGTACTCTCAATTACGATGGAACACACATACTGCGATGGTTTTCAGAACATCGTCTTCCAGCAGATTTATCTCCGAGCATGCCTGGTTCACCACATGATCGTTCTACTGCGAGTAAAGTTTCAGGAATCCGACGCAAATTTGACAGTTAATTGAGACATTCCCTCCATCCTAATGACGATGCAACACAGAAAATGCGTCGCGATTCAATACATTGGTCACTAGCCGACTTATCTCCGAGGGTCTAACGCTGCCTCATACCAGATGGATGTACAATTTGGCTGTCAAGTTTCTTGTCTCCGACTCATAACTCACAGTTAATTCTTACCGTCAGATCCTGGTATCGACCATGGAACACACAAATAGCGTCGCGATTCAGTACATCGATGTCTAGCGTAACTATCTACAAGGGTCTATTGGTGCCTCGGTCACCGGATGTTCTCTCTTTGTCAGTCTAGTTTTCAAATCCGACGCAAATTTGACAGTTAATTGCTACATTCCCACCATCCTAATGACAATGCAACACAGAAATTGCGTCGCGATTCAATACATTGGTCACTAGCCGACTTATCTCCGAGGGTCTAACGCTGCTTCATACCAGATGGATGTACAATTTGGCTGTCAAGTTTCTTGTCTCCGACTCAAAACTCTCAGCTAATTCTCACCGTCAGATTCTGGTATGGACGTCGGAACACACAAATAGCGTCGCGATTCAGTACACTGATGTCTAGCGTAACTATCTATAAGGGTCTATTGGTGCCTCGGTCACCGGATGTTCGCTCTTTGTCAGTCTTGTTTACAAATCCGACGCAAATTTGACAGTTAATTGCGACATTCCCACCATCCTAACGACGTTGCAACACAGAAATTGCGTCGCGATTCAATACATTGGTCACTAGCCGACTTATCTCCGAGGGTCTATCGCTGCATCATACCAGATGGACGTATTCTTTGGCAGTCAAATTTGTTTTCTCCCTCATAACTCACAGTTAATTCTTACCGTCAGATCCTGGTATTGACGATGGAACACACAAATAGCGTCGCGATTCAATAGATCGATGTCCAGCGTAACTATCTACAAGGGTCTAATTGTGCTTCGGTTACCGGATGGTCACGCTTTGTCAGTCTAGTTTTCAAATCCGACGCAAAACTGACAGTTAATTGTATTCCTCTCATACTCTCAATTACGATGGAACACACATTCTGCGATGGTTTCCAGAACATCGTCTTCCAGCAGATTTATCTCCAAGCATCTATTACTTCCTGGGTCACCACATGAACGTTGTCCTACGAGTAAAGTTTCGGGAATCCGACGCAAATTTGACAGTTAATTGCGACATTCCCACCATCCTAATGACGATGCAACACAGAAATTGCGTCGCATTTCAATACATTGGTCACTAGCCCACCAAACTCCGAGGGTTTAACGCTGCTTCATACCAGACGGATGTACAATTTGGCTGTCAAGTTTCTTGTCTCCGACTCAAAACTCTCAGCTAATTCTCACCGTCAGATCCTGGTATGGTCGACGGAACACACAAATAGCGTCGCGATTCAGTATATTGATGTCTGGCGTAACTATCTATAAGGGTCTATTGGTGCCTCGGTCACCGGATGTTCGCTCTTTGTCAGTCTTGTTTTCAAATCCGACGCAAATTTGACAGTTAATTGCGACATTCCCACCATCCTAACGACGTTGCAACACAGAAATTGCGTCGCGATTCAATACATTGGTCACTAGCCGACTTATCTCCGAGGGTCTAACGCTGCTTCATACCAGATGGATGTACAATTTGGCTGTCAAGTTTCTTGTCTCCGACTCATAACTCTCAGCTAATTCTCACCGTCACATTCTGGTATGGACGACGGAACACACAAATAGCGTCGCGATTCAGTACACTGATGTCTAGCGTAACTATCTATAAGGGTCTATTGGTGCCTCGGTCATCGGATGTTCGCTCTTTATCAATCTTGTTTTCAAATCCGACGCAAATTTGACAGTTAATTGCGACATTCCCACCATCCTAACGACGTTGCAACACAGAAATTGCGTCGCGATTCAATACATTGGTCACTAGCCGACTTATCTCCGAGGGTCTATCGCTGCATCATACCAGATGGACGTATTCTTTGGCAGTCAAGTTTGTTTTCTCCCTCTCATAACTCACAGTTAATTCTTACCGTCAGATCTTGGTATTGACGATGGAACACAAAAATGGCGTCGGGATTCAATACATCAATGTCTAGCGTAACTATCTACAAGGGTCTATTGGTGCCTCGGTCACCGGATGGTCGCGCTTTGTCAGTCTAGTTTTCAAATCCGACGCAAAACTGATAGTTAATTTTATTCCTCAAGTACTATCAATTACGATGGAACACACATACTGCGATGGTTTTCAGAACATCGTCTTCCAGCAGATTTATCTCCGAGCATGCCTGGTTCACCACATGATCGTTCTCCTGCGAGTAAAGTTTCGGGAATCCGACGCAAATTTGACAGTTAATTGAGACATTCCCACCATCCTAATGACGATGCAACACAGAAATTGCGTCGCGATTCAATACATTGGTTACTAGCCGACCTAACTCCGAGGGTCTAACGCTGCTTCATACCAGATGGATGTACAATTTGGCTGTCAAGTTTCTTGTCTCCGACTCAAAACTCTCAGCTAATTCTCACCGTCAGATCCTGGTATGGACGACGGAACACACAAATATCGTCGCGATTCAGTACATTGATGTCTAGCGTAACTATCTACAAGGGTCTAATTGTGCTTCGGTCACCGGATGGACGCGCTTTGTCAGTCTAGTTTTCAAATCCGACGCAAAACTGACAGTTAATTGTATTCCTCTCATACTCTCAATTACGATGGAACACACATTCTGCGATGGTTTCCAGAACATCGTCTTCCAGCAGATTTATCTCCAAGCATCTATTACTGCCTGGGTCACCACATGAACGTTGTCCTACGAGTAAAGTTTCGGGAATCCGACGCAAATTTGACAGTTAATTGCGACATTCCCACCATCTTAATGACGATGCAACACAGAAATTGCGTCGCGATTCAATACATTGGTCACTAGCTGACCTAACTCCGAGGGTCTAACGCTGCTTCATACGAGATGGATGCACAATTTGGCTGTCAAGTTTCTTGTCTCCGACTCAAAACTCTCAGCTAATTCTCACCGTCAGATCCTGGTATGGTCGACGGAACACACAAATAGCGTCGCGATTCAGTACATTGATGTCTAGCGTAACTATCTATAAGGGTCTATTGGTGCCTCGGTCACCGGATGTTCGCTCTTTGTCAGTCTTGTTTTCAAATCCGACGCAAATTTGACAGTTAATTGCGACATTCCCACCATCCTAACGACGTTGCAACACAGAAATTGCGTCCCGATTCAATACATTGGTCACTAGCCGGCTTATCTCCGAGGGTCTATCGCTGCCTCATACCAGATGGACGTACTCTTTGGCAGTCAAGTTTGTTTTCTCCCTCTCATAACTCACACAAATGGCGTCGCGATTCAATAGATCGATGTATAGCGTAACTATCTACAAGGGTCTATTGGTGCCTCGGTCACCGGATGGTCGCGTTTTGTCAGTCTAGTTTTCAAATCCGACGCAAAACTGATAGTTAATTTTATTCCTCAAGTACTCTCAATTACGATGGAACACACATACTGCGATGGTTTTCAGAACATCGTCTTCCAGCAGATTTATCTCCGAGCATGCCTGGTTCACCACATGATCGTTCTACTGCGAGTAAAGTTTCAGGAATCCGACGCAAATTTGACAGTTAATTGAGACATTCCCTCCATCCTAATGACGATGCAACACAGAAAATGCGTCGCGATTCAATACATTGGTCACTAGCCGACTTATCTCCGAGGGTCTAACGCTGCCTCATACCAGATGGATGTACAATTTGGCTGTCAAGTTTCTTGTCTCCGACTCATAACTCACAGTTAATTCTTACCGTCAGATCCTGGTATCGACCATGGAACACACAAATAGCGTCGCGATTCAGTACATCGATGTCTAGCGTAACTATCTACAAGGGTCTATTGGTGCCTCGGTCACCGGATGTTCTCTCTTTGTCAGTCTAGTTTTCAAATCCGACGCAAATTTGACAGTTAATTGCTACATTCCCACCATCCTAATGACAATGCAACACAGAAATTGCGTCGCGATTCAATACATTGGTCACTAGCCGACTTATCTCCGAGGGTCTAACGCTGCTTCATACCAGATGGATGTACAATTTGGCTGTCAAGTTTCTTGTCTCCGACTCAAAACTCTCAGCTAATTCTCACCGTCAGATTCTGGTATGGACGTCGGAACACACAAATAGCGTCGCGATTCAGTACACTGATGTCTAGCGTAACTATCTATAAGGGTCTATTGGTGCCTCGGTCACCGGATGTTCGCTCTTTGTCAGTCTTGTTTACAAATCCGACGCAAATTTGACAGTTAATTGCGACATTCCCACCATCCTAACGACGTTGCAACACAGAAATTGCGTCGCGATTCAATACATTGGTCACTAGCCGACTTATCTCCGAGGGTCTATCGCTGCATCATACCAGATGGACGTATTCTTTGGCAGTCAAGTTTGTTTTCTCCCTCATAACTCACAGTTAATTCTTACCGTCAGATCCTAGTATTGACGATGGAACACACAAATAGCGTCGCGATTCAATAGATCGATGTCCAGCGTAACTATCTACAAGGGTCTAATTGTGCTTCGGTTACCGGATGGTCACGCTTTGTCAGTCTAGTTTTCAAATCCGACGCAAAACTGACAGTTAATTGTATTCCTCTCATACTCTCAATTACGATGGAACACACATTCTGCGATGGTTTCCAGAACATCGTCTTCCAGCAGATTTATCTCCAAGCATCTATTACTGCCTGGGTCACCAAATGAACGTTGTCCTACGAGTAAAGTTTCGGGAATCCGACGCAAATTTGACAGTTAATTGCGACATTCCCACCATCCTAATGACGATGCAACACAGAAATTGCGTCGCATTTCAATACATTGGTCACTAGCCCACCAAACTCCGAGGGTTTAACGCTGCTTCATACCAGACGGATGTACAATTTGGCTGTCAAGTTTCTTGTCTCCGACTCAAAACTCTCAGCTAATTCTCACCGTCAGATCCTGGTATGGTCGACGGAACACACAAATAGCGTCGCGATTCAGTATATTGATGTCTGGCGTAACTATCTATAAGGGTCTATTGGTGCCTCGGTCACCGGATGTTCGCTCTTTGTCAGTCTTGTTTTCAAATCCGACGCAAATTTGACAGTTAATTGCGACATTCCCACCATCCTAACGACGTTGCAACACAGAAATTGCGTCGCGATTCAATACATTGGTCACTAGCCGACTTATCTCCGAGGGTCTAACGCTGCTTCATACCAGATGGATGTACAATTTGGCTGTCAAGTTTCTTGTCTCCGACTCATAACTCTCAGCTAATTCTCACCGTCACATTCTGGTATGGACGACGGAACACACACATAGCGTCGCGATTCAGTACACTGATGTCTAGCGTAACTATCTATAAGGGTCTATTGGTGCCTCGGTCATCGGATGTTCGCTCTTTATCAGTCTTGTTTTCAAATCCGACGCAAATTTGACAGTTAATTGCGACATTCCCACCATCCTAACGACGTTGCAACACAGAAATTGCGTCGCGATTCAATACATTGGTCACTAGCCGACTTATCTCCGAGGGTCTATCGCTGCATCATACCAGATGGACGTATTCTTTGGCAGTCAAGTTTGTTTTCTCCCTCTCATAACTCACAGTTAATTCTTACCGTCAGATCTTGGTATTGACGATGGAACACAAAAATGGCGTCGGGATTCAATACATCAATGTCTAGCGTAACTATCTACAAGGGTCTATTGGTGCCTCGGTCACCGGATGGTCGCGCTTTGTCAGTCTAGTTTTCAAATCCGACGCAAAACTGATAGTTAATTTTATTCCTCAAGTACTATCAATTACGATGGAACACACATACTGCGATGGTTTTCAGAACATCGTCTTCCAGCAGATTTATCTCCGAGCATGCCTGGTTCACCACATGATCGTTCTCCTGCGAGTAAAGTTTCGGGAATCCGACGCAAATTTGACAGTTAATTGAGACATTCCCACCATCCTAATGACGATGCAACACAGAAATTGCGTCGCGATTCAATACATTGGTTACTAGCCGACCTAACTCCGAGGGTCTAACGCTGCTTCATACCAGATGGATGTACAATTTGGCTGTCAAGTTTCTTGTCTCCGACTCAAAACTCTCAGCTAATTCTCACCGTCAGATCCTGGTATGGACGACGGAACACACAAATATCGTCGCGATTCAGTACATTGATGTCTAGCGTAACTATCTACAAGGGTCTAATTGTGCTTCGGTCACCGGATGGACGCGCTTTGTCAGTCTAGTTTTCAAATCCGACGCAAAACTGACAGTTAATTGTATTCCTCTCATACTCTCAATTACGATGGAACACACATTCTGCGATGGTTTCCAGAACATCGTCTTCCAGCAGATTTATCTCCAAGCATCTATTACTGCCTGGGTCACCACATGAACGTTGTCCTACGAGTAAAGTTTCGGGAATCCGACGCAAATTTGACAGTTAATTGCGACATTCCCACCATCTTAATGACGATGCAACACAGAAATTGCGTCGCGATTCAATACATTGGTCACTAGCTGACCTAACTCCGAGGGTCTAACGCTGCTTCATACCAGATGGATGCACAATTTGGCTGTCAAGTTTCTTGTCTCCGACTCAAAACTCTCAGCTAATTCTCACCGTCAGATCCTGGTATGGTCGACGGAACACACAAATAGCGTCGCGATTCAGTACATTGATGTCTAGCGTAACTATCTATAAGGGTCTATTGGTGCCTCGGTCACCGGATGTTCGCTCTTTGTCAGTCTTGTTTTCAAATCCGACGCAAATTTGACAGTTAATTGCGACATTCCCACCATCCTAACGACGTTGCAACACAGAAATTGCGTCCCGATTCAATACATTGGTCACTAGCCGGCTTGTCTCCGAGGGTCTATCGCTGCCTCATACCAGATGGACGTATTCTTTGGCAGTCAAGTTTGTTTTCTCCCTCTCATAACTCACAGTTAATTCTTACCGTCAGATCCTGGTATTGACGATGGAACACACAAATAGCGTCGCGATTCAATAGATCGATGTCCAGCGTAACTATCTACAAGGGTCTACTGGTACCTCGGTCACCGGATGGTCGCGCTTTGTCAGTCTAGTTTTCAAATCCGACGCAAAACTGATAATTTTATTCCTCAAGTACTCTCAATTACGATGGAACACACGTACTGCGATGGTTTTCAGAACATCGTCTTCCAGCAGATTTATCTCCAAGCATGTCTGGGTCACCACATGATCGTTCTCCTGCGAGTAAAGTTTCGGGCATCCGACGCAAATTTGACAGTTAATTGCGACATTCCCACCATCCTAATGACGATGCAACACAGAAATTGCGTCGCGATTCAATACATTGGTCACTAGCCGACCTAACTCCGAGGGTCTAACGCTGCTTCATACCAGATGGATGTACAATTTGGCTGTCAAGTTTCTTGTCTCCGACTCAAAACTCTCAGCTAATTCTCACCGTCAGATCCTGGTATGGTCGATGGAACACACAAATGGCGTCGCTATTCAATACATCGATGTCTAGCGTAACTATCTATAAGGGTCTATTGGTGCCTCGGTCACCGGATGTTCGCTCTTTGTCAGTCTTGTTTTCAAATCCGACGCAAATTTGACAGTTACTTGAGACATTCCCACCATCCTAATGACGATGCAACACAGAAATTGCGTCGCGATTCAATACATTGGTCACTAGCCGACCTAACTCCGAGGGCCTAACGCTGCTTCATACCAGATGGATGTACAATTTGGCTGTCAAGTTTCTTGTCTCCCACTCAAAACTCACAGCTAATTCCTACCGTCAGATCTCCGTATTGACGATGGAACACACAAATAGCGGCGCGATTCTATACATCGATGTCCAGCGGAAGTATCTAGAAGGGTCTATTTGTGCCTCGGTCACCGGATGTTCGCGCTTTGTCAGTCTTGTTTTCAAATCCGACGCAAAACTGACAGTTAATATTATTCCTCCCTTAGTCTCAATTACGATGGAACTCACATTCTGCGATGGTTTTCTGAACATCGTCTTCCATCATATTTATCTCCAAGTAACTATTGCTGCCTAGGTCACCAATTGAACGTTGTCCTACGAGTAAAGTTTCGGGAATCCGACGCAAATTTGACAGTTAATTGCGACATTCCCACCATCCTAATGCCGATGCAACACAGAAATCGCGTCGCGATTCAATACATTGGTCACTAGCCGACTTATCTCCGAGGGTCTATCGCTGCCTCATACCAGATGGACGTACTCTTTGGCAGTCAAGTTTGTTTTCACCCTCTCATAACTCACAGTTAATTCTTACCGTCAGATCCTGGTATTGACGATGGAACACACAAATAGCGTCGCGATTCAATAGATCGATGTCCAGCGTAACTATCTACAAGGGTCAATTGGTGTCTCGGTCACCGGATGGTCGCGTTTTGTCATCTAGTTCTCAAATCCAACGCAAAACTGACAGTTAATTTTATTTTCTCTCATCCTCTCAATGACGATAGAACACATACTGCGATGGTTTTTTGTACATCGTCTACTTGCAGATTTATCTCCAAGCATCTATTACTGCCTGGGTCACCAAATGAACGTTGTCCTACGAGTAAAGTTTCGGGAATCCGACGCAAATTTGACAGTTAAATGCGACATTCCCACCATCCTAATGACGATGCAACACAGAAATAGCGTCGCGATTTAATACATTGGTCACTAGCCGACCTAACTCCGAGGGTCTAACGCTGCTTCATACCAGATGGATGTACAATTTGGCTGTCAAACTCTCAGCTAATTCTCACAGTCTGATCCTGGTATGGACGACGGAACACACAAATATCGTCGCGATTCAGTACATTGATGTCTAGCGTAACTATCTACAAGGGTCTAATTGTGCTTCGGTCACCGGATGGTCGCGCTTTGTCAGTCTAGTTTTCAAATCCGACGCAAAACTGACAGTTAATTGTATTCCTCTCATACTCTCAATTACGATGGAACACACATTCTGCGATGGTTTCCAGAACATCGTCTTCCAGCAGATTTATCTCCAAGCATCTATTACTGCCTGGGTCACCACATGAACGTTGTCCTACGAGTAAAGTTTCGGGCATCCGACACAAATTTGACAGTTAATTGCGACATTCCCACCATCCTAATGACGATGCAACACAGAAATTGCGTCGCGATTCAATACATTGGTCACTAGCCTACCTAACTCCGAGGGTCTAACGCTGCTTCATACCAGATGGATGTACAATTTGGCTGTCAAGTTTCTTGTCTCCGACTCAAAACTCTCAGCTAATTCTCACCGTCAGATCCTGGTATGGTCGATGGAACACACAAATAGCGTCGCGATTCAATACATCGATGTCTAGCGTAACTATCTATAAGGGTCTATTGGTGCCTCGGTCACCGGATGTTCGCTCTTTGTCAGTCTTGTTTTTAAATCCGACGCAAATTTGACAGTTAATTGAGACATTCCCACCATCCTAATCACGATGCAACACAGAAATTGCGTCGCGATTCAATACATTGGTCACTAGCCGACCTAACTCCGAGGGCCTAACGCTGCTTCATACCAGATGGATGTACAATTTGGCTGTCAAGTTTCTTGTCTCCCACTCAAAACTCACAGCTAATTCCTACCGTCATATCTCCGTATTGACGATGGAACACACAAATAGCGGCGCGATTCTATACATCGATGTCCAGCGGAACTATCTAGAAGGGTCTATTTGTGCCTCGGTCACCGGATGTTCGCGCTTTGTCAGTCTTGTTTTCAAATCCGACGCAAAACTGACAGTTAATTTTATTCCTCCCATAGTCTCAATTACGATGGAACTCACATTCTGCGATGGTTTTCTGAACATCGTCTTCCATCATATTTATCTCCAAGTATCTATTACTGCCTAGGTCACCACATGAACGTTGTCCTACGAGTAAAGTTTCGGGAATCCGACGCAAATTTGACAGTTAATTGCGACATTCCCACCATCCTAATGACGATGCAACACAGAAATTGCGTCGCGATTCAATACATTGGTCACTAGCTGACCTAACTCCGAGGGTCTAACGCTGCTTCATACCAGATGGATGTACAATTTGGCTGTCAAGTTTCTTGTCTCCGACTCAAAACTCTCAGCTAATTCTCACCGTCAGCTCCTGGTATGGCCGACGGAACACACAAATATCGTCGCGATGCAGTACATTGATGTCTAGCGTAACTATCTAGAAGGGTCTATTTGTGCTTCGGTCACCGGATGGTCGCGCTTTGTCAGTCTAGTTTTCAAATCCGACGCAAAACTGACAGTTAATTTTATTCCTCCCATAGTCTCAATTACGATGGAACTCACATTCTGCGATGGTTTTCTGAACATCGTCTTCCATCATTTTTATCTCCAAGTATCTATTACTGCCTGGGTCACCACATGAACGTTGTCCTACGAGTAAAGTTTCGGGAATCCGATGCAAATTTGACAGTTAATTGCGACTATCCCACCATCCTAATGCCGATGCAACACAGAAATCGCGTCGCGATTCAATACATTGGTCACTAGCCGACTTATCTCCGAGGGTCTAACGCTGCCTCATACCAGATGGACGTACTCTTTGGCAGTCAAGTTTGTTTTATCCCTCTCATAACTCACAGATAATTCTTACCGTCAGATCCTGGTATTGACGATGGAATACACAAATAGCGTCGCGATTCAATAGATCGATGTCCAGCGTAACTATCTACAAGGGTCTATTGGTGCCTCGGTCACCGGAGGGTCGCGTTTTGTCATCTAGTTTTCAAATCCAACGCAAAACTGACAGTTAATTTTATTTTCTCTCATCCTCTCAATGACGATAGAACACATACTGCGATGGTTTTCAGTACATCGTCTACCAGCAGATTTATCTCCTAGCATCTATTACTGCCTGGGTCACCACATGAACGTTGTCCTACGAGTAAAGTTTCGGGAATCCGACGCAAATTTGACAGTTAATTGCGACATTCCCACCATCCTAATGACGATGCAACACAGAAATTGCGTCGCGATTCAATACATTGGTCATTAGCCGACTTATCTCCGAGGGTATAACGCTGCTTCATACCAGATGGATGTACAATTTGGCTGTCAAGTTTCTTGTCTCCGGCTCAAATCTCTCAGCTAATTCTCACCGTCAGATCCTGGTATGGTCGACGGAACACACAAATAGCGTCGCGATTCAGTACATTGATGTCTAGCGTAACTATCTATAAGGGTCTATTGGTGCCTCGGTCACCGGATGTTCACTCTTTGTCAGACTTGTTTTCAAATCCGACGCAAATTTGACAGTTAATTGCGACATTCCCACCATCCTAACGACGTTGCAACACAGAAATTGCGTCGCGATTCAATACATTGGTCACTAGCCGACTTATCTCCGAGGGTCTATCGCTGCCTCATACCAGATGGACGTATTCTTTGGCAGTCAAGTTTGTTTTCTCCCTCTCATAACTCACAGTTAATTCTTACCGTCAGATCTTGGTATTGACGATGGAACACAAAAATGGCGTCGCGATTCAATAGATCGATGTCCAGCGTAACTATCTACAAGGGTCTATTGGTGCCTCGGTCACCGGATGGTCGCGCTTTGTCAGTCTAGTTTTCAAATCCGACGCAAATTTGACAATTAATTGCGACATTCCCACCATCCTAACGACGTTGGAACACAGAAATTGCGTCGCGATTAAATACATTGGTCACTAGCCGACTTATCTCCGAGGGTCTATCGCTGCCTCATACCAGATGGACGTACTCTTTGGCAGTCATGTTTGTTTTCTCCCTCTCATAACTCACAGTTAATTCTTACCGTCAGATCCTGGTATTGACGATGGAACACACAAATAGCGTCGCGATTCAATAGATCGATGTCCAGCGTAACTATCTACAAGGGTCAATTGGTGTTTAGGTCACCGGATGGTAGCGTTTTGTCATCTAGTTCTCAAATCCGACGCAAAACTGACAGTTAATTTTATTTTCTCTCATCCTCTCAATGACGATAGATCACATACTGCGATGGTTTTTAGTACATCGTCTACCAGCAGATTTATCTCCAAGCATCTATTACTGCCTGGGTCACCACATGAACGTTGTCCTACGAGTAAAGTTTCGGGAATCCGACGCAAATTTGACAGTTAATTGCGACATTCCCACCATCCTAATGACGATGCAACACAGAAATTGCGTCGCGATTTAATACATTGGTCACTAGCCGACCTAACTCCGAGGGTCTAACGCTGCTTCATACCAGATGGATGTACAATTTGGCTGTCAAACTCTCAGCTAATTCTCATAGTCTGATCCTGGTATGGACGACGGAACACACAAATATCGTCGCGATTCAGTACATTGATGTCTAGCGTAACTATCTAGAAGGGTCTATTGGTGCCTCGGTCACCGGATGTTCGCTCTTTGTCAGTCTTGTTTTCAAATCCGACGCAAATTTGACAGTTAATTGCGACATTCCCAACATCCTAACGACGTTGCAACACAGAAATTGCGTCGCGATTCAATACATTGGTCACTAGCCGACTTATCTCCGAGGGTCTATCGCTGCCTCATACCAGATGGACGTATTCTTTGGCAGTCAAGTTTGTTTTCTCCCTCTCATAACTCACAGTTAATTCTTACCGTCAGATCTTGGTATTGACGATGGAACACAAAAATGGCGTCGCGATTCAATAGATCGATGTCCAGCGTAACTATCTACAAGGGTCTATTGGTGCCTCGGTCACTGGATGGTCGCGTTTTGTCAGTCTAGTTTACAAATCCGACTCAAAACTGGCAGTTAATTTTATTCCTTAAATACTCTCAATTACGATGGAACACACATACTGCGATGGTTTTCAGAACATCGTCTTCTAGCAGATTTATCTCCGAGCATGCCTGGTTCAAGACATGATCGTTCTCCTGCGAGTAAAGTTTCGGGAATCCGACGTAAATTTGACAGTTAATTGAGACATTCCCACCATCCTAATGACGATGCAACACAGAAATTGCGTTGCGATTCAATACATTGGTCACTAGCCGACTTATCTCCGAGGGTCTAACGCTGCCTCCTACCAGATGGTGTACAATTTGGCTGTCAAGTTTCTTGTGTCCGACTCAAAACTCTCAGCTAATTCCTACCGTCAGATCCTGGTATTGACGATGGAACACACAAATAGCGTCGCGATTCAATAGATCGATGTCCAGCGTAACTATCTACAAGGGTCTACTGGTACCTTGGTCGACGGATGGTCGCGTTTTGCATCTAGTTTTCAAATCCGACGCAAAACTGGCAATTAATTTATGTTCTGTCATCCTCTCAATGACGATGGAACACACATACTGCGATGGTTTTCAGAACATCGTCTTCCAGCAGATTTATCTCCAAGCATCTATTACTGCCTGGGTCACCACATGAACGTTCTCCTGCGAGTAAAGTTTCGGGAATCCGGCTCAAATTTGACAGTTAATTACGACATTCCCACCATCCTAATGACGATGCAACACAGAAATTACGTCGCGATTCAATTCGTTGGTCACTAGCCGACTTATCTCCGAGGGTCTAACGCTGCCTCATACCAGATGGATGTACAATTTGGCTGTCAAGTTTCTTGTCTCCCACTCAAAACTCACAGCTAATTCCTACCGTCAGATTTCGGTATTGACGATGGAACACACAAATAGCGTCGCGATTCTATACATCGATGTCCAGCGGAACTATCTAGAGGGGTCTATTTGTGCCTCGGTCACCGGATGTTCGCGCTTTGTCAGTCTTGTTTTCAAATCCGACGCAAAACTGACAGTTAATTTTATTCCTCCCATAGTCTCAATTACGATGGAACTCAAATTCTGCGATGGTTTTCTGAACATCGTCTTCCATCATATTTAACTCCAAGTATCTATTACTGCCTGGGTCACCACATGAACGTTCTAATGCGAGTAAAGTTTCGGGAATCCGGCGCAAATTTGACAGTTAATTACGACATTCCCACCATCCAAATGACGATGCAACACAGAAATTGCGTCGCGATTAAATACATTGGTCACTAGCCGACTTATCTCCGAGGGTCTATCGCTGCCTCATACCAGATGGACGTATTCTTTGGCAGTCAAGTTTGTATTCTCCCTCTCATAACTCGCAGTTAATTCTTACCGACAGATCTTGGTATTGACGATGGAACACAAAAATGGCGTCGCGATTCAATAGATCGATGTCCAGCGTAACTATCTACAATGGTCTATTGGTGCCTCGGTCACCGGATGGTCGCGCTTTGTCAGTCTAGTTTTCAATTTCGACGCAAATTTGACAGTTAATTGCGACTGAATCGAGACGCTATTTGTGTGTTCCGTCGTCCATACCAGGATCTGACGGTGAGAATTAGCTGAGAGTTTTGAGTCGGAGACAAGAAACTTGACAGCCAAATTGTACACCATCTGGTAGGAGGCAGCGTTAGACCCTCGGAGATAAGTCGGCTAGTGACCAATGTATTGAATCGCGACGCAATTTCTGTGTTGCATCGTCATTAGGATGGTGGGAATGTCTCAATTAACTTTCAAATTTGCGTCAGATTCCCGAAACTTTACTCGCAGGAGAACGATCATGTGGTGAACCAGGCATGCTCGGAGATAAATCTGCTGGAAGACGATGTTCTGAAAACCATCGCAGTATGTGTGTTCCATCGTAATTGAGAGTATGGGAGGAATAAAATTAACTGCCAATCTTGCGTCGGATTTGTAAACCAGACTGACAAAACGCGACCATCCGGTGACCGAGGCACCAATAGACCCTTGTAGATAGTTACGCTGGACATCGATCTATTCAATCGCGACGCCATTTTTGTGTTCCATCGTCAATACCAAGATCTGACGGTAAGAATTAACTGTGAGTTATGAGAGGGAGAAAACAAACTTGACTGCCAAAGAGTACGTCCATCTGGTATGAGGCAGCGATAGACCCTCGGAGATAAATCGGCTAGTGACCAATGTATTGAATCGCTACGCAATTTCTGTGTTGCAACGTCGTTAGGATGGTGGGAATGTCGCAATTAACTGTCAAACTTGCGTCGGATTTGAAAACAAGACTGACCAAGAGCGAACATCGGGTGACCGAGGCACCAATAGACCCTTATAGATAGTTACGCTAGACATCAATGTACTGAATCGCGACGCTATTTGTGTGTTCCGTCGTCCATACCAGGATCTGACGGTGAGAATTAGCTGAGCGTTTTGAGTCGGAGACAAGAAACTTGACAGCCAAATTGTACATCCATCTGGTAGGAGGCAGCGTTAGACCCTCGGAGATAAGTCGGCTAGTGACTAATGTATTGAATCGCGACGCAATTTCTGTGTTGCATCGTAATTAGGATGGTGGGAATGTCTCAATTAACTGTCAAATTTGCGTCGGTTTCCCGAAACTTTACTCGCAGGAGAACGATCATGTGGTGAACCAGGTATGCTCGGAGATAAATCTGCTGGAAGACGATGTTCTGAAAACCATCGCAGTATGTGTGTTCCATCGTAATTGAGAGTACTTGTGGAATAAAATTAACTATCAGTTTTGCGTCGGATTTGAAAACTAGACTGACAAAGCGCGACCATCCGGTGACCGAGGCACCAATAGACCCTTGTAGATAGTTACGCTAGACATTGATGTATTGAATCCCGACGCTATTTGTGTGTTCCATAGTAGATACCAGGATCTGACGGTAAGAATTAACTGTTTATTTTGAGACGGAGACAAGAAACTTGACAGCCAAATTGTACATCCATCTGGTATGAGCAGCGTTAGACCCTCGGAGATAAGTCGGCTAGTGACCAATGTATTGAATCGCGACGCAATTTCTGTGTTGCATCGTCATTAGGATGGTGGGAATGTCTCAATTAACTGTCAAATTTGCGTCGGATTCCCGAAACTTTACTCGCAGGAGACCGATCATGTGGTAAACCAGGCATGCTCGGAGATAAATCTGCTGGAAGACGATGTTCTGAAAACCATCGCAGTATGTGTGTTCCATCGTAATTGAGAGTACTTGTGGAATAAAATTAACTATCAGTTTTGCGTCGGATTTGAAAACTAGACTGACAAAGCGCGACCATCCGATGACCGAGGCACCAATAGACCCTTGTAGATAGTTACGCTAGACATTGATGTATTGAATCCCGACGCTATTTGTGTGTTCCATAGTAGATACCAGGATCTGACGGTAAGAATTAACTGTGAGTTATGAGAGGGAGAAAACAAACTTGACTGCCAAAGAGTACGTCCATCTGGTATGAGGCAGCGATAGACCCTCGGAGATAAGTCGGCTAGTGACCAATGTATTGAATCGCGACGCAATTTCTGTGTTGCATCGTCATTAGGATGGTGGGAATGTCTCAATTAACTGTCAAATTGGCGTCGGATTCCCGAAACTTTACTCGCAGGAGAACGATCATGTGGTAAACCAGGCATGCTCGGAGATAAATCTGCTGGAAGACGATGTTCTGAAAACCATCGCAGTATGTGTGTTCCATCGTCATTGAGAGGATGAGAGAACATAAATTAACTGTCAGTTTTGCGTCGGATTTGAAAACTAGATGACAAAACGCGACCATCCGGTGACCGAGGCACCAGTAGACCCTTGTAGATAGTTACGCTGGACATCGATCTATTGAATCGCGACGCCATTTTTGTGTTCCATCGTCAATACCAAGATCTGACGGTAAGAATTAACTGTGAGTTATGAGAGGGAGAAAACAAACTTGACTGCCAAAGAATACGTCCATCTGGTATGAGGCAGCGATAGACCCTCGGAGATAAGTCGGCTAGTGACCAATGTATTGAATCGCGACGCAATTTCTGTGTTGCAACGTCGTTAGGATGGTGGGAATGTCGCAATTAACTGTCAAGTTTGCGTCGGATTTGAAAACAAGACTGACAAAGAGCGAACATCGGTTGACCGAGGCACCAATAGACCCTTATAGATAGTTACGCTAGACATCAATGTACTGAATCGCGACGCTATTTGTGTGTTCCGTCGTCCATACCAGGATCTGACGGTGAGAATTAGCTGAGCGTTTTGAGTCGGAGACAAGAAACTTGACAGCCAAATTGTACATCCATCTGGTAGGAGGCAGCGTTAGACCCTCGGAGATAAGTCGGCTAGTGACCAATGTATTGAATCGCGACGCAATTTCTGTGTTGCATCGTCATTAGGATGGTGGGAATATCTCAATTAACTGTCAAATTTGCGTCGGTTTCCCGAAACTTTACTCGCAGGAGAACGATCATGTGGTGAACCAGGCATGCTCGGAGATAAATCTGCTGGAAGACGATGTTCTGAAAACCATCGCAGTATGTGGGTTCCATCGTAATTGAGAGTACTTGTGGAATAAAATTAACTATCAGTTTTGCGTCGGATTTGAAAACTAGACTGACAAAGCGCGACCATCCGGTGACCGATGCACCAATAGACCCTTGTAGATAGATACGCTAGACATTGATGTATTGAATCCCGACGCTATTTGTGTGTTCCATAGTAGATACCAGGATCTGACGGTAAGAATTAACTGTGAGTTTTGAGACGGAGACAAGAAACTTGACAGCCAAATTGTACATCCATCTGGTATGAGCAGCGTTAGACCCTCGGAGATAAGTCGGCTAGTGACCAATGTATTGAATGGCGACGCAATTTCTGTGTTGCATCGTCATTAGGATGGTGGGAATGTCTCAATTAACTGTCAAATTTGCGTCGGATTCCCGAAACTTTACTCGCAGGAGACCGATCATGTGGTAAACCAGGCATGCTCGGAGATAAATCTGCTGGAAGACGATGTTCTGAAAACCATCGCAGTATGTGTGTTCCATCGTCATTGAGAGGATGAGAGAACATAAATTAACTGTCAGTTTTGCGTCGGATTTGAAAACTAGACTGACAAAGCTCGACCATCCGGTGAATGAGGCACCAATAGACCCTTGTAGATAGTTACGCCAGACATTGATGTATTGAATCCCGACGCTATTTGTGTGTTCCATCGTCAATACCAAGATCTGACGGTAAGAATTAACTGTGAGTTATGAGAGGGAGAAAACAAACTTGACTGCCAAAGAATACGTCCATCTGGTATGAGGCAGCGATAGACCCTCGGAGATAAGTCGGCTAGTGACCAATGTATTGAATCGCGACGCAATTTCTGTGTTGCAACGTCGTTAGGATGGTGGGAATGTCGCAATTAACTGTCAAATTTGCGTCGGATTTGAAAACAAGACTGACAAAGAGCGAACATCCGGTGACCGAGGCACCAATAGACCCTTATAGATAGTTACGCTAGACATCAATGTACTGAATCGCGACGCTATTTGTGTGTTCCGTCGTCCATACCAGGATCTGACGGTGAGAATTAGCTGAGCGTTTTGAGTCGGAGACAAGAAACTTGACAGCCAAATTGTACATCCATCTGGTATGAAGGAGCGTTAGACCCTCGGAGATAAGTCGGCTAGTGACCAATGTATTGAATCGCGACGCAATTTCTGTGTTGCATCGTCATTAGGATGGTGGGAATGTCGCAATTAACTGTCAAATTTGCGTCGGATTCCCGAAACTTTACTCGTAGGACAACGCTCATGTGGTGACCCAGGCAGTAATAGATGCTTGGAGATAAATCTGCTGGTCGACGATGTACTGAAAACCATCGCAGTATGTGTTCTATCGTCATTGAGAGGATGAGAGAAAATAAAATTAACTGTCAGTTTTGCGTTGGATTTGAAAACTAGATGACAAAACGCGACCATCCGGTGACCGAGGCACCAATAGACCCTTGTAGATAGTTACGCTGGACATCGATCTATTGAATCGCGACGCTATTTGTGTGTTCCATCGTCAATACCAGGATCTGACGGTAAGAATTAACCGTGAGTTATGAGAGGGAGAAATCAAACTTGCCTGCCAAAGAATACGTCCATCTGGTATGAGGCAGCGATAGACCCTCGGAGATAAGTCGGCTAGTGACCAATGTATTGAATCGCGACGCAATTTCTGTGTTGCATCGTCATTAGGATGGTGGGAATGTCTCAATTAACTGTCAAATTTGCGTCGGATTCCCGAAACTTTACTCGCAGGAGACCGATCATGTGGTAAACCAGGCATGCTCGGAGATAAATCTGCTGGAAGACGATGTTCTGAAAACCATCGCAGTATGTGTGTTCCATCGTCATTGAGAGGATGAGAGAACATAAATTAACTGTCAGTTTTGCGTCGGATTTGAAAACTAGATGACAAAACGCGACCATCCGGTGACCGACGCACCAATATAGACCCTTGTAGATAGTTACGCAGGACATCGATCTATTGAATCGCGACGCCATTTGTGTGTTCCATCGTCAATACCAGGATCTGACAATAAGAATTAACTGTGAGTTATGAGAGGGAGAAAACAAACTTGACTGCCAAAGAGTACGTCCATCTGGTATGAGGCAGCGATAGACCCTCGGAGATAAGTCGGCTAGTGACCAGTGTATTGAATCGCGACGCAATTTCTGTGATGCAACGTCGTTAGGATGGTGGGAATGTCGCAATTAACTGTCAAATTTGCGTCGGATTTGAAAACAAGACTTACCAAGAGTGAACATCCGGTGACCGAGGTACCAATAGACCCTTATAGATAGTTATGCTAG
This sequence comes from Schistocerca gregaria, assembly GCF_023897955.1. Lineage (NCBI taxonomy): Eukaryota > Metazoa > Arthropoda > Insecta > Orthoptera > Acrididae > Schistocerca > Schistocerca gregaria. The sequence continues at coordinate 1,478,203 of NW_026061830.1, forward strand.
ACATCAATGTACTGAATCGCGACGCTATTTGTGTGTTCCGTCGTCCATACCAGGATCTGACGGTGAAAATTAGCTGAGAGTTTTGAGTCGGAGACAAGAAACTTGACAGCCAAATTATACATCCATCTGGTATGAGCAGCGTTAGACCCTCGGAGATAAGTCGGCTAGTGACCAATGTATTGAATCGCGACGCAATTTCTGTGTTGCAACGTCATTAGGATGGTGGGAATGTCTCAATTAACTGTCAAATTGGCGTCGGATTCCCGAAACTTTACTCGCAGGAGAACGATCATGTGGTAAACCAGGCATGCTCGGAGATAAATCTGCTGGAAGACGATGTTCTGAAAACCATCGCAGTATGTGTGTTCCATCGTCATTGAGAGGATGAGAGAACATAAATTAACTGTCAGTTTTGCGTCGGATTTGAAAACTAGATGACAAAACGCGACCATCCGGTGACCGAGGCACCAGTAGACCCTTGTAGATAGTTACGCTGGACATCGATCTATTGAATCGCGACGCCATTTTTGTGTTCCATCGTCAATACCAAGATCTGACGGTAAGAATTAACTGTGAGTTATGAGAGGGAGAAAACAAACTTGACTGCCAAAGAATACGTCCATCTGGTATGAGGCAGCGATAGACCCTCGGAGATAAGTCGGCTAGTGACCAATGTATTGAATCGCGACGCAATTTCTGTGTTGCAACGTCGTTAGGATGGTGGGAATGTCGCAATTAACTGTCAAATTTGCGTCGGATTTGAAAACAAGACTGACAAAGAGCGAACATCCGGTGACCGAGGCACCAATAGACCCTTACAGATAGTTACGCTAGACATCAATGTACTGAATCGCGACGCTATTTGTGTGTTCCGTCGTCCATACCAGGATCTGACGGTGAGAATTAGCTGAGCGTTTTGAGTCGGAGACAAGAAACTTGACAGCCAAATTGTACATCCATCTGGTAGGAGGCAGCGTTAGACCCTGGGAGATAAGTCAGCTAGTGACCAATGTATTGAATCGCGACGCAATTTCTGTGTTGCATCGTCATTAGGATGGTGGGAATGTCGCAATTAACTGTCAAATTTGCGTCGGATTCCCGAAACTTTACTCGTAGGACAACGCTCATGTGGTGACCCAGGCAGTAATAGATGCTTGGAGATAAATCTGCTGGTCGACGATGTACTGAAAACCATCGCAGTATGTGTTCTATCGTCATTGAGAGGATGAGAGAAAATAAAATTAACTGTCAGTTTTGCGTTGGATTTGAAAACTAGATGACAAAACGCGACCATCCGGTGACCGAGGCACCAATAGACCCTTGTAGATAGTTACGCTGGACATCGATCTATTGAATCGCGACGCTATTTGTGTGTTCCATCGTCAATACCAGGATCTGACGGTAAGAATTAACTGTGAGTTATGAGAGGGAGAAAACAAACTTGACTGCCAAAGAGTACGTCCATCTGGTATGAGGCAGCGATAGACCCTCGGAGATAAGTCGGCTAGTGACCAATGTATTGAATCGCGACGCAATTTCTGTGATGCAACGTCGTTAGGATGGTGGGAATGTCGCAATTAACTGTCAAATTTGCGTCGGATTTGAAAACAAGACTTACCAAGAGTGAACATCCGGTGACCGAGGCACCAATAGACCCTTATAGATATTTACGCTAGACATCAATGTACTGAATCGCGACGCTATTTGTGTGTTCCGTCGTCCATACCAGGATCTGACGGTGAGAATTAGCTGAGAGTTTTGAGTCGGAGACAAGAAACTTGACAGCCAAATTATACATCCATCTGGTATGAGCAGCGTTAGACCCTCGGAGATAAGTCGGCTAGTGACCAATGTATTGAATCGCGACGCAATTTCTGTGTTGCATCGTCATTAGGATGGTGGGAATGTCTCAATTAACTGTCAAATTGGCGTCGGATTCCCGAAACTTTACTCGCAGGAGAACGATCATGTGGTAAACCAGGCATGCTCGGAGATAAATCTGCTGGAAGACGATGTTCTGAAAACCATCGCAGTATGTGTGTTCCATCGTCATTAAGAGGATGAGAGAACATAAATTAACTGTCAGTTTTGCGTCGGATTTGAAAACTAGATGACAAAACGCGACCATCCGGTGACCGAGGCACCAGTAGACCCTTGTAGATAGTTACGCTGTACATCGATCTATTGAATCGCGACGCCATTTTTGTGTTCCATCGTCAATACCAAGATCTGACGGTAAGAATTAACTGTGAGTTATGAGAGGGAGAAAACAAACCTGACTGCCAAAGAATACGTCCATCTGGTATGAGGCAGCGATAGACCCTCGGAGATAAGTCGGCTAGTGACCAATGTATTGAATCGCGACGCAATTTCTGTGTTGCATCGTCATTAGGAAGGTGGGAATGTCTCAATTAACTGTCAAATTTGCGTCGGTTTCCCGAAACTTTACTCGCAGGAGAACGATCATGTGGTGAACCAGGCATGCTTGGAGATAAATCTGCTGGAAGACGATGTTCTGAAAACCATCGCAGTATGTGTGTTCCATCGTAATTGAGAGTACTTGTGGAATAAAATTAACTATCAGTTTTGCGTCGGATTTGAAAACTAGACTGACAAAGCGCGACCATCCGGTGACCGAGGCACCAATAGACCCTTGTAGATAGTTACGCTAGACATTGATGTATTGAATCCCGACGCTATTTGTGTGTTCCATAGTAGATACCAGGATCTGACGGTAAGAATTAACTGTGAGTTTTGAGACGGAGACAAGAAACTTGACAGCCAAATTGTACATCCATCTGGTATGAGCAGCGTTAGACCCTCGGAGATAAGTCGGCTAGTGACCAATGTATTGAATCGCGACGCAATTTCTGTGTTGCATCGTCATTAGGATGGTGGGAATGTCTCAATTAACTGTCAAATTTGCGTCGGATTCCCGAAACTTTACTCGCAGGAGACCGATCATGTGGTAAACCAGGCATGCTCGGAGATAAATCTGCTGGAAGACGATGTTCTGAAAACCATCGCAGTATGTGTGTTCCATCGTCATTGAGAGGATGAGAGAACATAAATTAACTGTCAGTTTTGCGTCGGATTTGAAAACTAGATGACAAAACGCGACCATCCGGTGACCGACGCACCAATAGACCCTTGTAGATAGTTACGCTGGACATCGATCTATTGAATCGCGACGCCATTTGTGTGTTCCATCGTCAATACCAGGATCTGACAATAAGAATTAACTGTGAGTTATGAGAGGGAGAAAACAAACTTGACTGCCAAAGGGTACGTCCATCTGGTATGAGGCAGCGATAGACCCTCGGAGATAAGTCGGCTAGTGACCAGTGTATTGAATCGCGACGCAATTTCTGTGATGCAACGTCGTTAGGATGGTGGGAATGTCGCAATTAACTGTCAAATTTGCGTCGGATTTGAAAACAAGACTTACCAAGAGTGAACATCCGGTGACCGAGGTACCAATAGACCCTTATAGATAGTTACGCTAGACATCAATGTACTGAATCGCGACGCTATTTGTGTGTTCCGTCGTCCATACCAGGATCTGACGGTGAAAATTAGGTGAGAGTTTTGAGTCGGAGACAAGAAACTTGACAGCCAAATTATACATCCATCTGGTATGAGCAGCGTTAGACCCTCGGAGATAAGTCGGCTAGTGACCAATGTATTGAATCGCGACGCAATTTCTGTGTTGCATCGTCATTAGGATGGTGGGAATGTCTCAATTAACTGTCAAATTGGCGTCGGATTCCCGAAACTTTACTCGCAGGAGAACGATCATGTGGTAAACCAGGCATGCTCGGAGATAAATCTGCTGGAAGACGATGTTCTGAAAACCATCGCAGTATGTGTGTTCCATCGTCGTTGAGAGGATGAGAGAACATAAATTAACTGTCAGTTTTGCGTCGGATTTGAAAACTAGATGACAAAACGCGACCATCCGGTGACCGAGGCACCAGTAGAACCTTGTAGATAGTTACGCTGGACATCGATCTATTGAATCGCGACGCCATTTTTGTGTTCCATCGTCAATACCAAGATCTGACGGTAAGAATTAACTGTGAGTTATGAGAGGGAGAAAACAAACTTGACTGCCAAAGAATACGTCCATCTGGTATGAGGCAGCGATAGACCCTCGGAGATAAGTCGGCTAGTGACCAATGTATTTAATCGCGACGCAATTTCTGTGTTGCAACGTCGTTAGGATGTTGGGAATGTCGCAATTAACTGTCAAATTTGCGTCGGATTTGAAAACAAGACTGACAAAGAGCGAACATCCGGTGACCGAGGCACCAATAGACCCTTGTAGATAGTTACGCTGGACATCGATGTATAGAATCGCGACGCTATTTGTGTGTTCCATCGTCAATACCAGGATCTAACGGTAAGTATTAACTGTGAGTTATGAGAGGGAAAAGAGAAACTTGACTGCCACATTGTACATCCATCTGGTATGAGGCAGCGTTAGACCCTCGGAGATAAGTCGGCTAGTGACCAATGTATTGAATCGCGAAGCAATTTTTGTGTTGCATCGTCATTAGGATGGTGCGAATGTCGCAATTAACTGTCAAATTTGCGTCGGATTTGAAAACAAGACTGACAAAGAGCGATCATCCAGTGACCGAGGCACCAATAGACCCTTATAGATAGTTACGCTAGACATCAATGTACTGAATCGCGACGCTATTTGTGTGTTCCGTCGTCCATACCAGGATCTGACGGTGAGAATTAGCTGAGCGTTTTGAGTCGGAGACAAGAAACTTGACAGCCAAATTGTACATCCATCTGGTATGAAGCAGCGTTAGACCCTCGGAGATAAGTCGGCTAGTGACCAATGTATTGAATCGCGACGCAATTTCTGTGTTGCATCGTCATTAGGATGGTGGGAATGTTGCAATTAACTGTCAAATTTGCGTCGGATTTGAAAACAAGACTGACAAAGAGCGAACATCCGGTGACCGAGGCACCAATAGACCCTTATAGATAGTTACGCTAGACATCGATGTATTGAATCGCGACGCTATTTGTGTGTTCCATCGTCCATACCAGGATCTGACTGTGAGAATTAGCTGAGAGTTTTGAGTCGGAGACAAGAAACTTGACATCCAAATTGTACACCATCTGGTAGGAGGCAGCGTTAGACCCTCGGAGATAATTCGGCTAGTGACCAATGTATTGAATCGCGACGCAATTTCTGTGTTCCATCGTCATTAGGATGGTGGGAATGTCGTAATTAACTGTCAAATTTGTGCCGGATTCCCGAAACTTTACTCGCAGGAGAACGTTCATGTGGTGACCCAGGCAGTAATAGATGCTTGGAGATAAATCTGCTCTAAGACGATGTTCTGAAAACCATCAGGATGAGAGAACATAAATTAACTGTCAGTTTTGCGTCGGATTTGAAAACTAGATGACAAAACGCGACCATCCGGTGACCGAGGCACCAGTAGACCCTTGTAGATAGTTACGCTGGACATCGATCTATTGAATCGCGACGCCATTTTTGTGTTCCATCGTCAATACCAAGATCTGACGGTAAGAATTAACTGTGAGTTATGAGAGGGAGAAAACAAACTTGACTGCCAAAGAATACGTCCATCTGGTATGAGGCAGCGATAGACCCTCGGAGATAAGTCGGCTAGTGACCAATGTATTGAATCGCGACGCAATTTCTGTGTTGCAACGTCGTTAGGATGGTGGGAATGTCGCAATTAACTGTCAAATTTGCGTCGGATTTGAAAACAAGACTGACAAAGAGCGAACATCCGGTGACCGAGGCACCAATAGACCCTTACAGATAGTTACGCTAGACATCAATGTACTGAATCGCGACGCTATTTGTGTGTTCCGTCGTCCATACCAGGATCTGACGGTGAGAATTAGCTGAGCGTTTTGAGTCGGAGACAAGAAACTTGACAGCCAAATTGTACATCCATCTGGTAGGAGGCAGCGTTAGACCCTGGGAGATAAGTCAGCTAGTGACCAATGTATTGAATCGCGACGCAATTTCTGTGTTGCATCGTCATTAGGATGGTGGGAATGTCGCAATTAACTGTCAAATTTGCGTCGGATTCCCGAAACTTTACTCGTAGGACAACGCTCATGTGGTGACCCAGGCAGTAATAGATGCTTGGAGATAAATCTGCTGGTCGACGATATACTGAAAACCATCGCAGTATGTGTTCTATCGTCATTGAGAGGATGAGAGAAAATAAAATTAACTGTCAGTTTTGCGTTGGATTTGAAAACTAGATGACAAAACGCGACCATCCGGTGACCGAGGCACCAATAGACCCTTGTAGATAGTTACGCTGGACATCGATCTATTGAATCGCGACGCTATTTGTGTGTTCCATCGTCAATACCAGGATCTGACGGTAAGAATTAACTGTGAGTTATGAGAGGGAGAAAACAAACTTGACTGCCAAAGAGTACGTCCATCTGGTATGAGGCAGCGATAGACCCTCGGAGATAAGTCGGCTAGTGACCAATGTATTGAATCGCGACGCAATTTCTGTGATGCAACGTCGTTAGGATGGTGGGAATGTCGCAATTAACTGTCAAATTTGCGTCGGATTTGAAAACAAGACTTACCAAGAGTGAACATCCGGTGACCGAGGCACCAATAGACCCTTATAGATATTTACGCTAGACATCAATGTACTGAATCGCGACGCTATTTGTGTGTTCCGTCGTCCATACCAGGATCTGACGGTGAGAATTAGCTGAGAGTTTTGAGTCGGAGACAAGAAACTTGACAGCCAAATTATACATCCATCTGGTATGAGCAGCGTTAGACCCTCGGAGATAAGTCGGCTAGTGACCAATGTATTGAATCGCGACGCAATTTCTGTGTTGCATCGTCATTAGGATGGTGGGAATGTCTCAATTAACTGTCAAATTGGCGTCGGATTCCCGAAACTTTACTCGCAGGAGATCGATCATGTGGTAAACCAGGCATGCTCGGAGATAAATCTGCTGGAAGACGATGTTCTGAAAACCATCGCAGTATGTGTGTTCCATCGTCATTAAGAGGATGAGAGAACATAAATTAACTGTCAGTTTTGCGTCGGATTTGAAAACTAGATGACAAAACGCGACCATCCGGTGACCGAGGCACCAGTAGACCCTTGTAGATAGTTACGCTGTACATCGATCTATTGAATCGCGACGCCATTTTTGTGTTCCATCGTCAATACCAAGATCTGACGGTAAGAATTAACTGTGAGTTATGAGAGGGAGAAAACAAACCTGACTGCCAAAGAATACGTCCATCTGGTATGAGGCAGCGATAGACCCTCGGAGATAAGTCGGCTAGTGACCAATGTATTGAATCGCGACGCAATTTCTGTGTTGCATCGTCATTAGGAAGGTGGGAATGTCTCAATTAACTGTCAAATTTGCGTCGGTTTCCCGAAACTTTACTCGCAGGAGAACGATCATGTGGTGAACCAGGCATGCTCGGAGATAAATCTGCTGGAAGACGATGTTCTGAAAACCATCGCAGTATGTGTGTTCCATCGTAATTGAGAGTACTTGTGGAATAAAATTAACTATCAGTTTTGCGTCGGATTTGAAAACTAGACTGACAAAGCGCGACCATCCGGTGACCGAGGCACCAATAGACCCTTGTAGATAGTTACGCTAGACATTGATGTATTGAATCCCGACGCTATTTGTGTGTTCCATAGTAGATACCAGGATCTGACGGTAAGAATTAACTGTGAGTTTTGAGACGGAGACAAGAAACTTGACAGCCAAATTGTACATCCATCTGGTATGAGCAGCGTTAGACCCTCGGAGATAAGTCGGCTAGTGACCAATGTATTGAATCGCGACGCAATTTCTGTGTTGCATCGTCATTAGGATGGTGGGAATGTCTCAATTAACTGTCAAATTTGCGTCGGATTCCCGAAACTTTACTCGCAGGAGACCGATCATGTGGTAAACCAGGCATGCTCGGAGATAAATCTGCTGGAAGACGATGTTCTGAAAACCATCGCAGTATGTGTGTTCCATCGTCATTGAGAGGATGAGAGAACATAAATTAACTGTCAGTTTTGCGTCGGATTTGAAAACTAGATGACAAAACGCGACCATCCGGTGACCGACGCACCAATAGACCCTTGTAGATAGTTACGCTGGACATCGATCTATTGAATCGCGACGCCATTTGTGTGTTCCATCGTCAATACCAGGATCTGACAATAAGAATTAACTGTGAGTTATGAGAGGGAGAAAACAAACACGACTGCCAAAGGGTACGTCCATCTGGTATGAGGCAGCGATAGACCCTCGGAGATAAGTCGGCTAGTGACCAGTGTATTGAATCGCGACGCAATTTCTGTGATGCAACGTCGTTAGGATGGTGGGAATGTCGCAATTAACTGTCAAATTTGCGTCGGATTTGAAAACAAGACTTACCAAGAGTGAACATCCGGTGACCGAGGTACCAATAGACCCTTATAGATAGTTACGCTAGACATCAATGTACTGAATCGCGACGCTATTTGTGTGTTCCGTCGTCCATACCAGGATCTGACGGTGAAAATTAGCTGAGAGTTTTGAGTCGGAGACAAGAAACTTGACAGCCAAATTATACATCCATCTGGTATGAGCAGCGTTAGACCCTCGGAGATAAGTCGGCTAGTGACCAATGTATTGAATCGCGACGCAATTTCTGTGTTGCATCGTCATTAGGATGGTGGGAATGTCTCAATTAACTGTCAAATTGGCGTCGGATTCCCGAAACTTTACTCGCAGGAGAACGATCATGTGGTAAACCAGGCATGCTCGGAGATAAATCTGCTGGAAGACGATGTTCTGAAAACCATCGCAGTATGTGTGTTCCATCGTCGTTGAGAGGATGAGAGAACATAAATTAACTGTCAGTTTTGCGTCGGATTTGAAAACTAGATGACAAAACGCGACCATCCGGTGACCGAGGCACCAGTAGAACCTTGTAGATAGTTACGCTGGACATCGATCTATTGAATCGCGACGCCATTTTTGTGTTCCATCGTCAATACCAAGATCTGACGGTAAGAATTAACTGTGAGTTATGAGAGGGAGAAAACAAACTTGACTGCCAAAGAATACGTCCATCTGGTATGAGGCAGCGATAGACCCTCGGAGATAAGTCGGCTAGTGACCAATGTATTGAATCGCGACGCAATTTCTGTGTTGCAACGTCGTTAGGATGGTGGGAATGTCGCAATTAACTGTCAAATTTGCGTCGGATTTGAAAACAAGACTGACAAAGAGCGAACATCCGGTGACCGAGGCACCAATAGACCCTTATAGATAGTTACGCTAGACATCAATGTACTGAATCGCGACGCTATTTGTGTGTTCCGTCGTCCATACCTGGATCTGACGGTGAGAATTAGCTGAGCGTTTTGAGTCGGAGACAAGAAACTTGACAGCCAAATTGTTCATCCATCTGGTATGAAGCAGCGTTAGACCCTCGGAGATAAGTCGGCTAGTGACCAATGTATTGAATCGCGACGCAATTTCTGTGTTGCATCGTCATTAGGATGGTGGGAATGTCGCAATTAACTGTCAAATTTGCGTCGGATTCCCGAAACTTTACTCGTAGGACAACGTTCATGTGGTGACCCAGGCAGTAATAGATGCTTGGAGATAAATCTGCTGGTCGACGATGTACTGAAAACCATCGCAGTATGTGTTCTATCGTCATTGAGAGGATGAGAGAAAATAAAATTAACTGTCAGTTTTGCGTCGGATTTGAAAACTAGATGACAAAACGCGACCATCCGGTGACCGAGGCACCAATAGACCCTTGTAGATAGTTACGCTGGACATCGATCTATTGAATCGCGACGCTATTTGTGTGTTCCATCGTCAATACCAGGATCTGACGGTAAGAATTAACTGTGAGTTATGAGAGGGAGAAAACAAACTTGACTGCCAAAGAGTACGTCCATGTGGTATGAGGCAGCGATAGACCCTCGGAGATAAGTCGGCTAGTGACCAATGTATTTAATCGCGACGCAATTTCTGTGTTGCAACGTCGTTAGGATGTTGGGAATGTCGCAATTAACTGACAATTTTGCGTCGGATTTGAAAACTAGACTGACAAAGAGAGAACATCCGGTGACCGAGGCACCAATAGACCCTTGTAGATAGTTACGCTGGACATCGATGTATAGAATCGCGACGCTATTTGTGTGTTCCATCGTCAATACCAGGATCTAACGGTAAGTATTAACTGTGAGTTATGAGAGGGAAAAGAGAAACTTGACTGCCACATTGTACATCCATCTGGTATGAGGCAGCGTTAGACCCTCGGAGATAAGTCGGCTAGTGACCAATGTATTGAATCGCGAAGCAATTTTTGTGTTGCATCGTCATTAGGATGGTGCGAATGTCGCAATTAACTGTCAAATTTGCGTCGGATTTGAAAACAAGACTGACAAAGAGCGATCATCCAGTGACCGAGGCACCAATAGACCCTTATAGATAGTTACGCTAGACATCAATGTACTGAATCGCGACGCTATTTGTGTGTTCCGTCGTCCATACCAGGATCTGACGGTGAGAATTAGCTGAGCGTTTTGAGTCGGAGACAAGAAACTTGACAGCCAAATTGTACATCCATCTGGTATGAAGCAGCGTTAGACCCTCGGAGATAAGTCGGCTAGTGACCAATGTATTGAATCGCGACGCAATTTCTGTGTTGCATCGTCATTAGGATGGTGGGAATGTTGCAATTAACTGTCAAATTTGCGTCGGATTTGAAAACAAGACTGACAAAGAGCGAACATCCGGTGACCGAGGCACCAATAGACCCTTATAGATAGTTACGCTAGACATCGATGTATTGAATCGCGACGCTATTTGTGTGTTCCATCGTCCATACCAGGATCTGACTGTGAGAATTAGCTGAGAGTTTTGAGTCGGAGACAAGAAACTTGACATCCAAATTGTACACCATCTGGTAGGAGGCAGCGTTAGACCCTCGGAGATAATTCGGCTAGTGACCAATGTATTGAATCGCGACGCAATTTCTGTGTTGCATCGTCATTAGGATGGTGGGAATGTCGTAATTAACTGTCAAATTTGTGCCGGATTCCCGAAACTTTACTCGCAGGAGAACGTTCATGTGGTGACCCAGGCAGTAATAGATGCTTGGAGATAAATCTGCTCTAAGACGATGTTCTGAAAACCATCAGGATGAGAGAACATAAATTAACTGTGAGTTTTGCGTCGGATTTGAAAACTAGATGACAAAACGCGACCATCCGGTGACCGAGGCACCAGTAGACCCTTGTAGATAGTTACGCTGGACATCGATCTATTGAATCGCGACGCTATTTGTGTGTTCCATCGTCAATACCAGGATCTGACGGTAAGAATTAACTGTGAGTTATGAGAGGGAGAAAACAAACTTGACTGCCAAAGAGTACGTCCATCTGGTATGAGGCAGCTATAGACCCTCGGAGATAAGTCGGCTAGTGATCAATGTATTTAATCGCGACGCAATTTCTGTGTTGCAACGTCGTTAGCATGGTGGGAATGTCGCAATTAATTGTCAAATTTGCGTCGGATTTGAAAACTAGACTGACAAAGAGAGAACATCCGGTGACCGAGGCACCAATAGACCCTTGTAGATAGTTACGCTAGACATCGATGTACTGAATCGCGACGCTATTTGTGTGTTCCATGGTCGATACCAGGATCTGACGGTAAGAATTAACTGTGAGTTATGAGTCGGAGACAAGAAACTTGACAGCCAAATTGTACATCCATCTGGTATGAGGCAGCGTTAGACCCTCGGCTAGTGACCAATGTATTGAATCGCGACGCAATTTCTGTGTTGCATCGTCATTAGGATGGTGCGAATGTCGCAATTAACTGTCAAATTTGCGTCGGATTCCCGAAACTTTACTCGTAGGACAACGATCATGTGGTGACCAAGGCATGCTCGGAGATAAATCTGCTGGAAGACGATGTTCTGAAAACCAACGCAGTATGTGTGTTCCATCGTCATTGAGAGGATGAGAGAACATAAATTAACTGTCAGTCTTGCGTCGGATTTGAAAACTTGATGACAAAACGCGACCATCCGGTGACCGAGGCACCAGTAGACCCTTGTAGATAGTTACGCTGGACATCGATCTATTGAATCGCGACGCTATTTGTGTGTTCCATCGTCAATACCAGGATCTGACGGTAAGAATTAACTGTGAGTTATGAGAGGGAGAAAACAAACTTGACTGCCAAAGAATACGTCCATCTGGTATGAGGCAGCGATAGACCCTCGGAGATAAGTCGGCTAGTGACCAATGTATTGAATCGGGACGCAATTTCTGTGTTGCAACGTCGTTAGGATGGTGGGAATGTCGCAATTAACTGTCAAATTTGCGTCGGATTTGAAAACAAGACTGACAAAGAGCGAACATTCGGTGACCGAGGCACCAATAGACACTTATAGATAGTTACGCTAGACATCAATGTACTGAATCGCGACTCTATTTGTGTGTTCCGTCGACCATACCAGGATCTGACGATGAGAATTATCTGAGAGTTTTGAGTCGGAGACAAGAAACTTGACAGCCAAATTGTACATCCATCTGGTATGAAGCAGCGTTAGACCCTCGGAGATAGGGCGGCTAGTGACCAATGTATTGAATCGCGACGCAATTTCTGTGTTGCATCGTCATTAGGATGGTGGGAATGTCGCAATTAACTGTCAAATTTGCGTCGGATTCCCGAAACTTTACTCGTAGGACAACGTTCATGTGGTGACCCGGGCAGCAATAGATGCTTGGAGATAAATCTGCTGGAAGACGATGTTCTGGAAACCATCGCAGAATGTGTGTTCCATCGTAATTGAGAGTATGAGAGGAATACAATTAACTGTCAGTTTTGCGTCGGATTTGAAAACTAGACTGACAAAGCGCGACCATCCGGTGACCGAAGCACAATTAGACCCTTGTAGATAGTTACGCTAGACATCAATGTACTGAATCGCGACGATATTTGTGTGTTCCGTCGTCCATACCAGGATCTGACGGTGAGAATTAGCTGAGAGTTTTGAGTCGGAGACAAGAAACTTGACAGCCAAATTGTACATCCATCTGGTATGAAGCAGCGTTAGACCCTCGGAGTTAGGTCGGCTAGTGACCAATGTATTGAATCGCGACGCAATTTCTGTGTTGCATCGTCATTAGGATGGTGGGAATGTCGCAATTAACTGTCAAATTTGCGTCGGATTCCCGAAACTTTACTCGTAGGACAACGTTCATGTGGTGACCCAGGCAGTAATAGATGCTTGGAGATAAATCTTCTGGTAGACGATGTACTGAAAACCATCGCAGTATGTGTTCTATCGTCATTGAGAGGATGAGAGAAAATAAAATTAACGGTCAGTTTTGCGTCGGATTTGAAAACTAGATGACAAAACGCGACCATCCGGTGACCGAGGCACCAATAGACCCTTGTAGATAGTTACGCTGGACATCGATCTATTGAATCGCGACGCTATTTGTGTGTTCCATCGTCAATACCAGGATCTGACGGTAAGAATTAACTGTGAGTTATGAGAGGGATAAAACAAACTTGACTGCAAAAGAATACGTCCATCTGGTATGAGGCAGCGATAGACCCTCGGACATAAGTCGGCTTGTGACCAATGTATTGAATCGCGACGCAATTTCTGTGTTGCAACGTCGTTAGGATGGTGGGAATGTCGCAATGAACTGTCAAATTTGCGTCGGATATGAAAACAAGACTGACAAAGAGCGAACATCCGGTGACCAAGGCACCAATAGACCCTTATAGATAGTTACGCTAGACATCAATGTACTGAATCGCGACTCTATTTGTGTGTTCCGTCGACCATACCAGGATCTGACGGTGAGAATTAGCTGAGAGTTTTGAGTCGGAGACAAGAAACTTGACAGCCAAATTGTACATCCATCTGGTATGAAGCAGCGTTAGACCCTCGGAGTTAGGTCGGCTAGTGACCAATGTATTGAATCGTGACGCAATTTCTGTGTTGCATCGTCATTAGGATGGTGGGAATGTCGCAATTAACTGTCAAATTTGCGTCGGATTCCCGAAACTTTACTCGTAGGACAACGTTCACGTGATGACCCAGGCAGTAATAGATGCTTGGAGATAAATCTGCTGGAAGACGATGTTCTGGAAACCATCGCAGAATGTGTGTTCCATCGTAATTGAGAGTATGAGAGGAATACAATTAACTGTCAGTTTTGCGTCGGATTTGAAAACTAGACTGACAAAGCGCGACCATCCGGTGACCGAAGCACAATTAGACCCTTGTAGATAGTTACGCTAGACATCAATGTACTGAATCGCGACCATATTTGTGTGTTCCGTCGTCCATACCAGGATCTGACGGTGAGAATTAGCTGAGAGTTTTGAGTCGGAGACAAGAAACTTGACAGCCAAATTGTACATCCATCTGGTAAGAAGCAGCGTTAGACCCTCGGAGATAAGTCGGCTAGTGACCAATGTATTGAATCGCGACGCAATTTCTGTGTTGCATCGTCATTAGGATGGTGGGAATGTCGCAATTAACTGTCAAATTTGCGTCGGATTCCCGAAACTTTATTCGTAGGACAACGTTCATGTGGTGACCCAGGCAGTAATAAATGCTTGGAGATAAATATGCTGGTAGACGATGTACTGAAAACCATCGCAGTATGTGTTCTATCGTCATTGAGAGGATGAGAGAAAATAAAATTAACTGTCAGTTTTGCGTCGGATTTGAAAACTAGATGACAAAACGCGACCATCCGGTGACCGAGGCACCAATAGACCCTTGTAGATAGTTACGCTGGACATCGATCTATTGAATCGCGACGCTATTTGTGTGTTCCATCGTCAATACCAGGATCTGACGGTAAGAATTAACTGTGAGTTATGAGAGGGAGAAAACAAACTTGACTGCCAAAGAATACGTCCATCTGGTATGAGGCAGCGATTGACCCTCGGAGATAAGTTGGCTAGTGACCAATGTATTGAATCGGGACGCAATTTCTGTGTTGCAACGTCGTTAGGATGGTGGGAATGTCGCAATTAACTGTCAAATTTGCGTCGGATTTGAAAACAAGACTGACAAAGAGCGAACATCCGGTGACCGAGGCACCAATAGACCCTTATAGATAGTTACGCTAGACATCAATGTACTGAATCGCGACGCTATTTGTGTGTTCCGTCGACCATACCAGGATCTGACGGTGAGAATTAGCTGAGAGTTTTGAGTCGGAGACAAGAAACTTGACAGCCAAATTGTACATCCATCTGGTAGGAAGCAGCGTTAGACCCCCGGAGTTAGGTCGGCTAGTGACCAATGTATTGAATCGCGACGCAATTTCTGTGTTGCATCGTCATTAGGATGGTGGGAATGTCGCAATTAACTCTCAAATTTGCGTCGGATTCCCGAAACTTTACTCGTAGGACAACGTTCATGTGGTGACCCAGGCAGTAATAGATGCTTGGAGATAAATCTGCTGGAAGACGATGTTCTGGAAACCATCGCAGAATGTGTGTTCCATCGTAATTGAGAGTATGAGAGGAATACAATTAACTGTCAGTTTTGCGTCGGATTTGAAAACTAGACTGACAAAGCGCGACCATCCGGTGACCGAAGCACAATTAGACCCTTGTAGATAGTTACGCTAGACATCAATGTACTGAATCGCGACGATATTTGTGTGTTCCGTCGTCCATACCAGGATCTGACGGTAAGAATTAGCTGAGAGTTTTGAGTCGGAGACAAGAAACTTGACAGCCAAATTGTACATCCATCTGGTATGAGGCAGCGTTAGACCCTCGGAGATAAGTCGGCTAGTGACCAATGTATTGAATCGCGACGCAATTTCTGTGTTGCATCGTCATTATGATGGTGCGAATGTCGCAATTAACTGTCAAATTTGCGTCGGATTCCCGAAACTTTACTCGTAGGACAACGTTCATGTGGTGACCCAGGCAGTAATAGATGCTTGGAGATAAATCTGCTGGTAGACGATGTACTGAAAACCATCGCAGTATGTGTTCTATCGTCATTGAGAGGATGAGAGAAAATAAAATTAACTGTCAGTTTTGCGTCGGATTTGAAAACTAGATGACAAAACGCGACCATCCGGTGACCGAGGCACCAATAGACCCTTGTAGATAGTTACGCTGGACATCGATCTATTGAATCGCGACGCTATTTGTGTGTTCCATCGTCAATACCAGGATCTGACGGTAAGAATTAACTGTGAGTTATGAGAGGGAGAAAACAAACTTGACTGCCAAAGAATACGTCCATCTGGTATGAGGCAGCGATAGACCCTCGGAGATAAGTCGGCTAGTGACCAATGTATTGAATCGGGACGCAATTTCTGTGTTGCAACGTCGTTAGGATGGTGGGAATGTCGCAATTAACTGTCAAATTTGCGTCGGATTTGAAAACAAGACTGACAAAGAGCGAACATCCGGTGACCGAGGCACCAATAGACCCTTATAGATAGTTACGCTAGACAGCAATGTACTGAATCGCGACGCTATTTGTGTGTTCCGTCGACCATACCAGGATCTGACGGTGAGAATTAGCTGAGAGTTTTGAGTCGGAGACAAGAAACTTGACAGCCAAATTGTACATCCATCTGGTATGAAGCAGCGTTAGATCCTCGGAGTTAGGTCGGCTAGTGACCAATGTATTACATCGCGACGCGATTTCTGTGTTGCATCGTCATTAGGATGGTGGGAATGTCGCAATTAACTGTCAAATTTGCGTCGGATTCCCGAAACTTTACTCGTAGGACAACGTTCATGTGGTGACCCAGGCAGTAATAGATGCTTGGAGATAAATCTGCTGGAAGACGATGTTCTGGAAACCATCGCAGAATGTGTGTTCCATCGTAATTGAGAGTATGAGAGGAATACAATTAACTGTCAGTTTTGCGTCGGATTTGAAAACTAGACTGACAAAGCGCGACCATCCGGTGACCGAAGCACAATTAGACCCTTGTAGATAGTTACGCTAGACATCAATGTACTGAATCACGACGATATTTGTGTGTTCCGTCGTCCATACCAGGATCTGACGGTAAGAATTAGCTGAGAGTTTTGAGTCGGAGACAAGAAACTTGACAGCCAAATTGTACATCCATCTGGTATGAGGCAGCGATAGACCCTCGGAGATAAGTCGGCTAGTGACCAATGTATTGAATCGCGACGCAATTTCTGTGTTGCATCGTCATTAGGATGGTGGGAATGTCGCAATTAACTGTCAAATTTGCTTCGGATTCCCGAAACTTTACTCGTAGGATAACGTTCATGTGGTGACCCAGGCAGTAATAGATGCTTGGAGATAAATCTGCTGGTAGACGATGTACTGAAAACCATCGCAGTATGTGTGTTCCATCGTAATTGAGAGGGTGGTAGGAATAAAATTAACTATCAGTTTTGCGTCGGATTTGAAAACTAGACTGACAAAGCGCGACCATCCGGTGACCGAGGCACCAATAGACCCATGTAGATAGTTACGCTAGACATTGATGTATTGAATCCCGACGCCATTTTTGTGTTCCATTGTCAATACCAAGATCTGACGGTAAGAATTAACTGTGAGTTATGAGAGGGAGGAAACAAACTTGACTGCCAAAGAATACGTCCATCTGGTATGATGCAGCGATAGACCCTCGGAGATAAGTCGGCTAGTGTCCAATGTATTGAATCGCGACGCAATTTCTGTGTTGCAATGTCGTTAGGATGGCGGGAATGTCGCAATTAACTGTCAAATTTGCGTCGGATTTGAAAACAAGACTGACAAAGAGCGAACATCCGGTGACCGAGGCACCAATAGACCCTTATAGATAGTTACGCTAGACATCAGTGTACTGAATCGCGACGCTATTTGTGTGTTCCGTCGTCCATACCAGAATCTGACGGTGAGAATTAGCTGAGAGTTTTGAGTCGGAGACAAGAAACTTGACAGCCAAATTCTTCATCCATCTGGTATGAAGCACCCTCGGAGATAGGGCGGATAGTGACCAATGTATTGAATCGCGACGCAATTTCTGTGTTGCATCGTCATTAGGATGGTGGGAATGTCGCAATTAACTGTCAAATTTGCGTCGGATTTGAAAACAAGACTGACAAAGAGCGAACATTCGGTGACCGAGGCACCAATAGACACTTATAGATAGTTACGCTAGACATCAATGTACTGAATCGCGACTCTATTTGTGTGTTCCGTCGACCATACCAGGATCTGACGGTGAGAATTAGCTGAGAGTTTTGAGTCGGAGACAAGAAACTTGACAGCCAAATTGTACATCAATCTGGTATGAAGCAGCGTTAGACCCTCGGAGATAGGGCGGCTAGTGACCAATGTATTGAATCGCGACGCAATTTCTGTGTTGCATCGTCATTAGGATGGTGGGAATGTCGCAATTAACTGTCAAATTTGCGTCGGATTCCCGAAACTTTACTCGTAGGACAACGTTCATGTGGTGACCCAGGCAGTAATAGATGCTTGGAGATAAATCTGCTGGAAGACGATGTTCTGGAAACCATCGCAGAATGTGTGTTCCATCGTAATTGAGAGTATGAGAGGAATACAATTAACTGTCAGTTTTGCGTCGGATTTGAAAACTAGACTGACAAAGCGCGACCATCCGGTGACCGAAGCACAATTAGACCCTTGTAGATAGTTACGCTAGACATCAATGTACTGAATCGCGACGATATTTGTGTGTTCCGTCGTCCATACCAGGATCTGACGGTGAGAATTAGCTGAGAGTTTTGAGTCGGAGACAAGAAACTTGACAGCCAAATTGTACATCCATCTAGTATGAAGCAGCGTTAGACCCTCGGAGTTAGGTCGGCTAGTGACCAATGTATTGAATCGCGACGCAATTTCTGTGTTGCATCGTCATTAGGATGGTGGGAATGTCGCAATTAACTGTCAAATTTGCGTCGGATTCCCGAAACTTTACTCGTAGGACAACGTTCATGTGGTGACCCAGGCAGTAATAGATGCTTGGAGATAAATCTGCTGGTAGACGATGTACTGAAAACCATCGCAGTATGTGTTCTATCGTCATTGAGAGGATGAGAGAAAATAAAATTAACTGTCAGTTTTGCGTCGGATTTGAAAACTAGATGACAAAACGCGACCATCCGGTGACCGAGGCACCAATAGACCCTTGTAGATAGTTACGCTGGACATCGATCTATTGAATCGCGACGCTATTTGTGTGTTCCATCGTCAATACCAGGATCTGACGGTAAGAATTAACTGTGAGTTATGAGAGGGAGAAAACAAACTTGACTGCCAAAGAATACGTCCATCTGGTATGAGGCAGCGATAGACCCTCGGAGATAAGTCGGCTAGTGACCAATGTATTGAATCGCGACGCAATTTCTGTGTTGCAACGTCGTTAGGATGGTGGGAATGTCGCAATTAATTGTCAAATTTGCGTCGGATTTGAAAACTAGACTGACAAAGAGAGAACATCCGGTGACCGAGGCAACAATAGACCCTTGTAGATAGTTACGCTAGACATCGATGTACTGAATCGCGACGCTATTTGTGTGTTCCATGGTCGATACCAGGATCTGACGGTGAGAATTAGCTGAGAGTTTTGAGTCGGAGACAAGAAACTTGACGCCCAAATTATACATCCATCTGGTATGAGGCAGCGTTAGACCCTCGGAGATAAGTCGGCTAGTGACCAATGTATTGAATTGCGACGCAATTTCTGTGTTGCATCGTCACTAGGATGGTGGGAATGTCTCAATTAACTGTCAAATTTGCGTCGGATTCCCGAAACTTTACTCGCAGGAGAACGATCATGTGGTGAACCAGGCATGCTCGGAGATAAATCTGCTGGAAGACGATGTTCTGAAATCCATCGCAGTATGTGTGTTCCATCGTCATTGAGAGGATGAGAGAACATAAATTAACTGTCAGTCTTGCGTCGGATTTGAAAACTTGATGACAAAACGCGACCATCCGGTGACCGAGGCACCAGTAGACCCTTGTAGATAGTTACGCTGGACATCGATCTATTGAATCGCGACGCTATTTGTGTGTTCCATCGTCAATACCAGGATCTGACGGTAAGAATTAACTGTGAGTTATGAGAGGGAGAAAACAAACTTGACTGCCAAAGAATACGTCCATCTGGTATGAGGCAGCGATAGACCCTCGGAGATAAGTCGGCTAGTGACCAATGTATTGAATCGGGACGCAATTTCTGTGTTGCAACGTCGTTAGGATGGTGGGAATGTCGCAATTAACTGTCAAATTTGCGTCGGATTTGAAAACAAGACTGACAAAGAGCGAACATCCGGTGACCGAGGCACCAATAGACCCTTATAGATAGTTACGCTAGACATCAATGTACTGAATCGCGACTCAATTTGTGTGTTCCGTCGACCATACCAGGATCTGACGGTGAGAATTAGCTGAGAGTTTTGAGTCGGAGACAAGAAACTTGACAGCCAAATTGTACATCCATCTGGTATGAAGCAGCGTTAGACCCTCGGAGTTAGGTCGGCTAGTGATCAATGTATTGAATCGTGACGCAATTTCAGTGTTGCATCGTCATTAGGATGGTGGGAATGTCGCAATTAACTGTCAAATTTGCGTCGGATTCCCGAAACTTTACACGTAGGACAACGTTCATGTGGTGACCCAGGCAGTAATAGATGCTTGGAGATAAATCTGCTGGAAGACGATGTTCTGGAAACCATCGCAGAATGTGTGTTCCATCGTAATTGAGAGTATGAGAGGAATACAATTAACTGTCAGTTTTGCGTCGGATTTGAAAACTAGACTGACAAAGCGCGACCATCCGGTGACCGAAGCACAATTAGACCCTTGTAGATAGTTACGCTAGACATCAATGTACTGAATCGCGACCATATTTGTGTGTTCCGTCGTCCATACCAGGATCTGACGGTGAGAATTAGCTGAGAGTTTTGAGTCGGAGACAAGAAACTTGACAGCCAAATTGTACATCCATCTGGTATGAAGCAGCGTTAGACCCTCGGAGATAAGTCGGCTAGTGACCAATGTATTGAATCGCGACGCAATTTCTGTGTTGCATCGTCATTAGGATGGTGGGAATGTCGCAATTAACTGTCAAATTTGCGTCGGATTCCCGAAACTTTACTCGTTGGACAACGTTCATGTGGTGACCCAGGCAGTAATAAGTGCTTGGAGATAAATATGCTGGTAGACGATGTACTGAAAACCATCGCAGTATGTGTTCTATCGTCATTGAGAGGATGAGAGAAAATAAAATTAACTGTTAGTTTTGCGTCGGATTTGAAAACTAGATGACAAAACGCGACCATCCGGTGACCGAGGCACCAATAGACCCTTGTAGATAGTTACGCTGGACATCGATCTATTGAATCGCGACGCTATTTGTGTGTTCCATCGTCAATACCAGGATCTGACGGTAAGAATTAACTGTGAGTTATGAGAGGGAGAAAACAAACTTGACTGCCAAAGAATACGTCCATCTGGTATGAGGCAGCGATAGACCCTCGGAGATAAGTTGGCTAGTGACCAATGTATTGAATCGGGACGCAATTTCTGTGTTGCAACGTCGTTAGGATGGTGGGAATGTCGCAATTAACTGTCAAATTTGCGTCGGATTTGAAAACAAGACTGACAAAGAGCGAACATCCGGTGACCGAGGCACCAATAGACCCTTATAGATAGTTACGCTAGACATCAATGTACTGAATCGCGACGCTATTTGTGTGTTCCGTCGACCATAC